>NC_084988.1:24818052-24910552 GCF_963691925.1 Scomber scombrus
CACGCATCACTATGCCTCCACCCATGGGTAACGACTCCATCCCGCAGTCCCCCCTCACCAACTTTCTCGGGGACAATAACCCCTTCCACCTCCTGAGGATGGCGGGTCCCCTGCTTCGGGAGCCTCCTCCGAGCTTCGTGGAGAGCCGCCTCCCTAACACGCCTCCATTTGTCAGCCCGCCTCCCCGCCACCACCTGGATCCCCATCGACTGGAACGCCTTAGCGCAGAGGAAATGGGCCTCATCTCCCAGCACCCCAGTGCCTTTGAGCGGGTGATGCGCCTAACGCCTATGGCCATGGAGTCCCAGTCCATGGACTTCTCCAGGCGGTTACGTGAGTTGGCAGGGAACAACAACAGCACCACACCACCGCTGTCACCCAGCAGGGCCAACCCTATGCACCGACTACTAAACCCTAACCCGTTCCAGCCTGGGCCCAAATCGCCCTTTCTGAGCACCCCTCCCCTACCACCGATGCCCCCGAACAGCACCACCCCTCCTCAGACACAAAACAAGGTGAAGTCCTGTGAGTTCTGTGGGAAGACCTTCAAGTTCCAGAGCAACTTGGTGGTGCATCGACGCAGCCATACTGGAGAAAAACCATATAAGTGCCAGCTTTGTGACCATGCCTGCTCCCAGGCTAGCAAGCTGAAGCGCCATATGAAAACTCACATGCACAAGGCTGGGTCGCTGACGGGGCGTTCGGATGATGGATTGTCCACCACGAGCTCGCCAGAGCCTGGTACCAGTGACGTCACAGGGGAGGGGATGAAAAATCGCGATGGGGACTTCCAGGGGGAAGGTAATGAGGAGGAGGAAGAGGAGGAAGAAGAGGAAGAACTCGAGAATGAGAGTCGACCGGAATCCAACTTCAGCATTGAGTCTGAGTTCTTCCGAAACAGGGAGAATGGTTCTAAACCGCCCTCAGAGGAGAAGTCATCACTCGCCCTTGAGAAGATGGTGGAAAGTGGAGGGATCAACTCTATACAGCAGTTCAATAACTTAATAGTTGACAATCGTAAAAGGATGCCCTTCTCTAAGAGGGGCATGGATGTCCAGCGGGACACTGGGGATGAGGACTCGGTGGTTGGGGAGATGGACCACCACCACCACCAGCAGGAAGAGAGGACAACCATTAATGGCCGGAACTGTGGCTCCAGTGACTCTTTCTCAGGCCTGTTCCCCCGTAAGCCCACCCCCATCACCAGCCCCAGCTTGTCCAACTCCTCAAATAAAAGGATCAAGATTGAGAAGGACTTGGACATGCCCCCAGCACCCCACATTCCTTCTGAGAACGTCTACTCCCAGTGGTTGGTGGGCTATGCCGCCTCACGCCACTTCATCAAAGACCCTTTCCTAGGCTTCACTGACTCCAGACAATCGCCCTTCGCCACCTCCTCTGAGCACTCATCCGAGAATGGCAGCCTGCGGTTCTCAACGCCTCCAGGCGATCTGCTAGATGGTGGCCTATCAGGCCGCAGTGGCACCGCCAGCGGGGGCAGCACACCTCATCTGGGTGGAGGAGCCGGCCGACCGAGCTCAAAGGACAGCAGGAGGTGTGACACCTGCGAGTACTGTGGCAAGGTGTTCAAGAACTGTAGCAACCTGACGGTGCACCGGCGTAGTCACACTGGCGAGAGGCCCTACAAGTGTGAGCTGTGCAACTATGCCTGCGCCCAGAGCTCCAAGCTCACGCGCCACATGAAGACACATGGCCAGCATGGTAAGGAGGTTTACCGCTGTGACATTTGCCAAATGCCCTTCAGCGTGTACAGCACTCTGGAGAAACATATGAAAAAGTGGCATGGAGAACATTTGATGACCAATGAGGTCAAAATTGAACAAGCAGAGAGAACCTAAACCAGGTTTCCCATTTCCATACTCTGCGCCACACTTGACTTAAAAAATAAACAAAATGGGGTAGCTGGATACTCTTTTCTGAAATCTTAATTTTGGGTTAATTTTGTGTTTTTGCCTAAGAAACTGCCAACTGAGAAAAAAGTGAAAAACAGATCTTAACACCAATTGAAGCTGTCTAAACTGCCTCATTTGGCGTTCCTTTTTAAACAATCAGTCAGTTGAGTTATGACATATGTGGAGCCTTTAACTGTGCAATAATTTCTGTATTTATTGGATTTTGTATTTTGGCATGTGCAGGTACATTTTTATTTAGGCATATTTTTTAAAATTTGTTTTACTTTGATTTTATCTGTTTTTTTTTTGTTTTTTTTAAAACCCACATTGTATCCTGAGAGTTTTTTAGAAGACAAAAAAATCCATTTTTAAGTAATCATTTTTGGCCGCTGCTTGTAGGAAATTGTATATTAAGCTACACGTGTGATTTCTTGAAGAGAAGCTGAATTCAATCTTCAATTTGAAAGTGGCGTTAACTGAGAATGCTAGAATTAGTCTATTTTGTGTGATGACGAAACGCGGACAACAATCCTTTGGCATTGTAACATAAACTGACTCTAAGACATGTCAATATAATTGGATATTGAGCATTGAGTGTCATATTTGAGAGTACATCAGAAATCAAAGAGGATCCCAAGGTTCATAAACTCTGTCTCCTCCTGAGAACATCATTATCAGCCAGATTCTAGATAAGGCAGCTGCTGACTGGTACTTAGTACCAAGCCCTGACAACGCTACGACAACCAACCATTTCTTCTGCTTTTCCTCCCTCCACTTTCTACCATCTAACCTACATTCATACATCCATGTATTATATTTTGCATGAAGCCATATGATCTAGGCTATATTATTTATTAGGCGTAAACTGAGCATGAAGCCATGCAAGACAAGTATGCATAGAGATAGATGGAAGAATGGGACAGAGTAAGCACAGGGACATCTCAGGGTGAGCTATACTACTTTTTTTTATTTACCTATCCATTCTTATGTTGCCCTTTGCTAAACAGCTTTCAGTGGATTTCAATTTCATCATGTGTGGAAAATAATTAGGGACAGTTGTGTGTTTTCAAGCATCCCTTGCCGTCCTCTGCTGCCCCCCCCCCCAACCTTCCCCCCCTATCTAGCCTAATGTCCAAGCTTAATCCTCATTTCAAAGTGATCATATGCATTTATATTTGAAGTCACTGCTTCTAAAATTAGTTTAGAGAGGGCTAGATTATGTGCACACATGTCAGTCGCCACAAAGAAAATTTAATTCTCAGATGTTATTGTTGGAATTTATTTAAAAAATCAAGATCCCTATGCATTTTTGTTAAAGAATTAGTAGTACATTTTGACTTGTACTGTCATAGTGATTCTATAATTGTATAAGGATGAATCTGATTATTGAAGTCATCTCTCCGGGAATCCATCAAAGTTTCACTGTTAGTTGTGGAACAGTTTTGTGTAGATGAGGAAAATGTATCAATGTGCGCTGGGATAGGAAGACAAGACAAGCAGCACCGCTTCACTCCATGCCCCCCTTTTTTGTTATTTTCAATATCACAGCCCCAGTTTTCTTTCCTCCACCTTCATAGTGGCACCTTTTTGTATTTTTATTTTGAAATCGGATCTGATTGTAAAAGAAACATTCAGAGCTCATAACAACAGGCCCGCACTTTATGATTTTCCGTCCGACACACACAGAGAGCTGGACAGAAAAGGTACTAAGGGGTCTAGAGCTTGGGATCTCCTGACACTGAAGTGCCCAGGGTTGTTAGGCTTGGCTTTCCCAATGCTGGCACTATAAAAAAATTAAAAATTAAAAATAATAATAATTTATTTGGGACAGTTTTTGTACTGCCATTCAATTTGACATGAGTGTGCCTTGAATAATGATCTTCCTATTTATTGTCTCAGACAAATGCAACACTTTTTATGAAGCATCGAATTGAAAGAGGAAAAAAAAATTGTGAAATTGTGTTAACTTTGAATGTGTAATTTGACATTTCAACATAATTATTTAAATTATTACAAATGAAACAATGCTGAGTTTAGGTTTAGGAGTACCCAGCACAATATCGATGTGTCTGTGTGTGTATATATGTATGCATATGTACATATAAAGGCACAAACCTATATATAGATATATATCAAATTCCTCACTCATAAGGAAAGACTCTGTCCCTCAACAGAAAATTCCAGGAGTGGACAAAAGCCACACAAAAAGTCAAGGAAGAGACTGGATAAAAATCAGGAAATGCAGAAACTAAAAAAAAAAGAAAAAAAAAAGAATTTAGTGCACTCTGTCTTAAAATAAGTTTACAGTATTGAAACAAGTACAAGGGTAAAATAATATTTGTGTGTATGTGTGTTTTAAACAAACGAGTATTTTTTTTTTTTTTCCAGGTTTGCTTCTAAAATTTCTCTGAATGCCGTAGTGGCGATGTGTATATTGTTTTTTCCCCCCTTTTTTCTTTTATTTCTTTTATTTTGGTGACGGGGTTTTAGTATATATATAAATATATATGAATATATATTACATTTTTCTTGTTTACTGTAAAAGTATACCAGTATTTGTAATATTGGAGAATGCCTGGGCATTTTACAAAAATAGAAAAAAGGTTGTTTTGTTTTTTATTTTTTATTTTGCAGTCCAATTTAAATTGTGGGTCTCTTAAAACTGTTTTTGTCACTGTAACTGTAAGTCTTCAATTTTAGTAAATTTTATTCTGCCTTGGGTGTAATGAAATAAAAAAAAGAAAATAAATGAATTAAAAAATGACTGAGCTGTAACAAACTTTGGATTTTGGTTGGTAAGGGTGGTTGGGGAGGGAGGGAGGGGTGGGGAGTGGAGCGGGGGGGTCGGGTGGGTGGGTGGGTGTGGGTGCGCTCCATTAGCAGATGGAAGTTTTCTCCCTCAGACACAACGGAACATTGGTTCTGCTTTTCAGGAAAAAGAGAAAAAAGAAAAAAAAAAAAAAAACATGCTGAGAATCCTGACTTGTATCTATTTTTTTCTTCTTCTGGAATGGATTATTCTTCATGGATGGTTTGAAATACATGTGTAGGCACTTGCTGTCTTTCCTTAAGGAGCTTGTCTTTTAAAAAAAAAACAAAAAAAACACTTGTAGGCTATGTGCATCCTTTTGTGAATAGGGTACTCTCCAGTACCTTCGGGACGTCTTGCTCTTATAATATGGGGTGCGGTGGGGAGGGGTGACTTCATTCCAATGACAAGATACAACTCACAGGCTGCCACAATCTATTTTCCCTCTCATTCGGCAGGAAAAAAAACACAACCTGATGAATTTGTACTGTTGTAATGCTTCATGTTGTACAGAAGAGGATTAAAAAAGGCTGTTTGACGGCCTTTTAGTGACAAAAACACAAATCGATGTTTTGTTTACCACTCTATTGGTTGTACATAGTTTTCTATGACTACGCTGTTTTGATTTTGTTTGTTTTTTAAAATTTGTTTGTGATTTTCTAACTGGCACTAGCAGTGTTTTTTTTTTTTTTTTGTCTTTTTTTGGGAGGGTTGGGTTCTTCTGTTTGACCTTTGTGACCTCCATGTCAGTTTTCAGGCACATGCCTCCCCTCCGTTGATATTTCTCGGCATGAGAACAGAGCACAAATACAAGCTGTTACAATTCTCCATCCTCTTGCTTGTTTGTCTCATTTTATCCCTTTGCGCTGGTTTGACAAAGAGAGAGAGAGAGAGAGAAAGAGAGAGAGAGAGAGAGAGAGAGAGAGAGAGAGAGAGAGAGAGAGAGAGAGGGACCATGGGAAAGACGCTGATGATCACAACATGAACCGAACATATCTTTCATGCACTTCTTCTTCTTTTTTTTTGAATAGGGATGTGATGCTGTTTGTGATGTCACTTTATTTAAAAAGACATTAACTGACTCTCATAGGCTGCAGCTTATGTTATCTATGATGTCACTTAGATGCGCGGCCGGTGGACGCCATTGGCCGGTTACAGTAAACATGACATTCAGATTCCCGCTGTCTGCTTCTCCTTCTTTTTAAAGAGTACACCACACAACAAACTGGATGATTAGTAATACACAAACCAGACTATTGTGTGTAGTCACTGTAATGCATCATTGATTATTATCTGAACCCCAACTCTGACGTTATACTTTAATAGATAGACAGTAAAACCTAATTTTGCTATTTTCTTACTTAGTTTTGGCCAATCTTAACAATTCACAGTATCAATCAGCATATTACAATTTACTATTATCCAATCAGGGATTCTACTTTGCATCATCATCATCATCATCATCATCATCATCATCATCATCATCATCATCATCATCATCATCACCATCAACAGAACAGTTTTACACATACACATGTATTTTAAAGATACCATCCAGTCATCTTTTAGAATAAATAAAAATACTCTGCTTGAAATAATAATGTCCAATATTGTTGGGTTTTGTTTTCTTCAGTTACCTCATTAAAAATTATTAAAATGACATGAACTCCTTCTCCATCATAGAAACATGCCTGTGTTAGTCAAATATTGGATTAGGATTGTCTTCTAAACTATCTTTGATGTCACAAATGATGCTCACAGGTGCGAGAAGCAAAACATATTTGCATTTTTGAGTGGAGGGAGGCTTTAAACTTTACATTTTAATATCATTAAAGCTAAAAAAAAAAAAGCTAAATAAACTTTAACATTGTACAGTAATAGCATGTTATTATAACTGTATATAAGTGATTTAAATGTTTTGAGCCTAATTCAGTCTAAAACATACAGTCAAAACATTTGGATACTTCCAGTTAATCAGATTCAGACTTTTCAACAGTCTAAATCATGTTAACTTCATCAAATGACTTTACATTAGTGTAGTCATTTTACACACACATACTGTAATTATATTGGGATTCCCTTTGAGCATCTATAATTAAATCTGGAGCAGTAAGTAAAAACATGAGTAACACTACATGTAAGTATCAGATAGTTCTGGTCAGTACAGTAAATGTTAACACTCATCCAGTGACTCCACATGTTTCTACATATACTGTAAGTATATTATAATTCTCTTTGAGCATCTATAATTAAATCTGAAACCTTCAGTGAAAACATTTCTAACCCTCCAGTTTATTCACTTAATCTAAAAAAAATCACCACCAGCACAATTATCATCCACAATAAGCCGTCTTTCCTCCCGTTCGCCGCTCTGATTGACATCTCTTGTCAAAAAAGCAGCGCGCCACTTCAGAGGTGCCACCGCTACTTGTTAAAATGTTGAACCCTCGCCATCAATCAGTGGGGCTCGATTTTTTTTTTTTTTTTTTCAAAGAGCGCGATGAATAAATGACAAGTTATGATAATTAAAACGGAATTCAAAAGGAAGGAGAATACATCTTTGGTCAGCTGGAGTGTGGCTCGCCTATTAAAAGTAACACAAAACAGACAGAGAAGAGATCCTTTATTGTTTTTTATCTGCTCCCACTCTGAGTGATTTACAATGAACGTACACAAATCTACAACGATAGCAAGCTCGGTGTGTAGAATGATTCTCTTTGCTTTCATTTAAACCCTTTCTTAAAAAAACACATTACACACGGAGGCACATCGGCACCCTCGAATAAGGTCGCTATCTCGTCACCTGCTTCACCATTTCATACTTTTCTCTCTCGTTTTAATTTAATCTTTTTCCTCGGCGTAGGAATAGGAGGAGGTAGGAAAATTAAAAAATTTAAAAAATCCAGACCCACAATTAGTCGAGGGAGGCAGGAGCGCGGAGTCGGACGGACCGGGGCGAGTTGTGATTTGGCTCCGGTTTCAAGGCAAATGGGTAATTAAGGCTTTTCCCTGGCTGGCCTGCACTTTGAAGTCCCCTACAGGGGGGATTATCCCAGCCAAGAGAAAAGAAAGTGAGAGCGAAGTAATGAGACCCAATAAGAGGAGGGAGAGAAGGAGTAAAAGCCTGACTGGGGAAAAAAGAGATTAGAAATCGCGAGTAATTCATTTTAAAATAGCCGAAAATTATGATTCATGAAGGGATTTGTATTGCAGGTAAAACAACACCCCGAACAAATCTCAGAGGTTCAGAATATGTAATAAAGGGTGACGTTTACACCCTTTTTTTTTTTTGATCCGGGGTAATGTTTGGTGTTATGTTATCATATGAGATGACCATTTGTGATGATATGAGAAAATAAAACAGAATTCATGCAATCATTTTAATTAAGGGATGCATCTTTGTGCTCTTGATTTTCTAAAAGTCAGTCCTCACATGAAGTGCAGTGTGCATTGTGACAGGAGGGGACGAGGATGAACCGAACCCCCCCCTCTGCCACCACTTCCTCATTATTAGCCCTGCAACCTGCTTTTATTTCCACTACCTTAAAAGTGTGTGTGTGTGAGTGAGAGGAGGTGTGTATATGTGTGTGTGAGTGTGTGTGTGTGTGGGGTGGTGGAGGGATGAGGTGGTGAGGGGGGGTTGGATTAAGTCAGACAGACACCTCTGGTTATTCAGAGGTATGGAATTATTTCAAGACCCTGACTGGCTGTCAAGCGCTGGCTGCGCCTCCTCCCCTCCTCATTAAAAAAAAAAAAAGAAAAAAAAAAAAGCAACTTCAAATGACTTAAGCCGCTGGTCGTCAGCGCCAAAGCCACACTGTTGACAGGTACAGTAGGGTCTTAAGCCTTCAAGATCAACGCCGCTATTCTCCCTGACAAAATCCCCCCGCGGGGCTCCTCCCAGACTTGATGGCAGAGGAATGAAGGAGGAGGAGGAGGAGGAGGAGGAGGAGGAGGGGTTTGGAGGGACACAAAAAAAAATAAGAGAGAGAGAGAGAGAGAGAGAGAGAGAGAGGGAGATGAGGTCAGACGAGGAGGTGTCACAATGTCAGGAAGTTAAATAAATAAATAAATAAATAAAAGGGTTGGGCTGTTTAATTAAGCCAGAGGTCTCACGTCCAATCAGGAGGGAGAGTCCACATCTGCGTCTGCATCTGCGTCTGCGTGGCTCGGTAATTATTATTATCATTCACCAGCCTTGTCCCTGTCCAATTGATTGGCATGCCTGTTTCATGGCTCTTTCCAACAAATAAAAAAAAAAAAGAGGCAGTGGTGCCGCTCCTGCTACTACTGCCTCTGCTGCTATCACGCTCCTCCGTCTCTCTCTCTCCGCTCCTCGCTTTTCCACTGTCAATTTCCCCCAGCAAATGAATCCTCATCAGAGTTTCACAGGGGCTCAATTTTTGATCCCCGAGTGCAGCGGCAGCAGCAGCGGCAGACAATAAGAGGAAAGAGGAAGAAGCTTGGCACTGCCTCCTCTTCTGATCCTAAATAAAGGGGGAATACAAGGTAACTGATTGTTAGCTAAACGCTCCATATGTAGCGACTCCACTCAACGTGTTGATACAGGAGGCCTCTTCTTCTTCTTCTTCTTTTTTTTTTTGTTTCTCTTTTTTTTTGTACGGTAGCGTATTGTTCGCCCGCCACAAAACACATCTCGGTGACAAAGCCATCGATTTATTTCATCTCACCGTCACTTAGACAATTAGACGGAATTCCTCGCGAATGAATCAAAGCGCTCGAAAAACGAAAGAATAAAAGTAAAAGCGAGACAAACTCGAGATCGCGGCGTATCGTGTGTGTTTTATTCCCCTTTTTTTTTAACGTGAGGAAAGTGACAAGCAGGGTGAGTTCTTTAAAATATTTAAAAAAAAAAAAAACGCTAAAGAGACGGAGAGAATGAGAAGAAGAAGAAGGAGGAGATAGAGGAAAGTAGTGCGTTCTAGCAGTGGAAGTAGCGAAGGCGCAGTAAGAGGTGCGTGGCGTCTTTTTGATATTCAGATTTGCCTGCCTACACACGGCATTATGACACATTTGGATGATCGCATTGTAGGATTAACGGGCCTGCCTTGTCATTTTCAACAACAATGCCACGATTTAGGGATGCTATTTCTCACACGGCGCTCCGCATTAACGCCCGGCCCAAAGATTTACATAAATCTTTGTCTTAAGATGAAAGCGGAGTGGAGCTTGAGACAATGAAGTTAAGCTTTGGAAATAGGAGAGAAAGAGGAGAGAGAGAGAGAGAGAGAGAGTGAGAGAGAGAGAGAGAGAGAGAGAGAGAGAGAGAGAGAGAGAGAGAGAGAGGAGAAGAAGAAGAAGAGGAGAGGGAAGGAGAGCCGTCAACCGGGCGTTGGTGGCGGAGGGGATGAAGAGATGGAAGCGGAGAGAGAGAGAGAGAGAGAGAGAGAGAGGGACCGAGGAAAGTTTGAGGATAAATCAACCAGTAGTCATGCTGATTTTGAAGAAACACTGTGCCCCCCCCCCCCCTCCCTCCTACATCGCCTCCACCCGTCCTCTCATCCTCCCATCCTAGTTGGCGTCCATATGGTAGAAATAATTAAAGAAAGGAGTGAATAGAGGGAGGGAGGAGGGAGGACAAATTTGCATTTCTGTATCTGAGAGGAGCGGCGGTTCTGGTTGGGGGGGGGGAGAAGGGAGGAGAGGAGGGTGGAGGGGGGGGGGTTTAGACAAATGGAGGTGAAGGTGATGAATGCATCTGTGATTTAGTGTTGAATGAAAATGCTTCTTCTTCTTCTTCTTCTTCTTCTTCTTCTTCCTGAAGCAACTCTTGCTTTCTAACACCCCCCCCCCTCCTCCTCCTTTCTCTCTCTATGTGTCTCTGTCTCACTCCCTCTGTCCTCTAATCTCCTGGCCTGCAGCAGTCATTGGGAAAAGTGCCCTAGATTGTTGTGCACCCTTCCACACTCCCCCCACGCCCCCCCTCCCCTTTAACTTCGCCTTGATTGGATTCATCCTGTCTGATTGGGAATCTGCTTACATTAAAGCCAGTCAGGAAAAAAAAAAAAGAAGATAGGATCAGATTGATCTGACCACTACAGGCGATTTCTCTCTTTCTTTCTTTTTTTTTTTTTTTGCTTTGAAATAGAGTGTGGAGGTTACAGGCGGGAAAACAGAGATTACAGGCCAAGAGAGGCAGCGACGGAGAGAGAGAGAGAGAGAGAGAGAGAGAGAGAGAGAGAGAGAGAGAGAGAGAGAGATGGAGAGGTGAAGCATGAGTGACACTATCAGTGCCATTATCACTCAGCTCCAGCCTTGTTTCAGAGCCTCTATTTCACACACTGGCCATATCAAAAACTACATTTAAGACATTTTAAGGCTCCGTGGAGACCCTGATTGGACATCAATATTCTACATACATACATCTACAAATACACGAACATGAAACCATATTGAGACTGTGTACGCATTATAATGTAAATGGACTCCAGGACATAGTCATAAACATAATACAGACGCAGACATGCACACAGATTCACATTCAGACCTATTCAGCTGCATACAGAGACATACATGCTGCACTCTTTACATAAACATGCATACAAATACACCACCGAAAATAAACCTCTCTGCGTGGGCACACACATGCATATATGTGTGTATGTGTGTGTGTGTGTGGTGAGGAACTATGTAGAAGCAAAGATCAGCACTTTAAACTGAACACACACTTACACACCTGAGGGGATTGGTAATTAGGGGCCATTTAAACCAATAAGTAACACCTACATTTACAGGAGGAGGCAGTGATTGGCCGCCTCCGTCAGTCAGTCACGATGGGCCAATCGAGGCTCGTCAGATAACAGAGAGAGAGAGAGAGAGAGACAGAGGAATAAGAGAGGAGGAGAAGAGAGAGAAGATGATGTTTGTTTCTGTCTTTTCTTTTGCTCGGTTGCCTCTGGTGGTTCTCCTCTCCTCCCTTTTCTCCCTTCCTCTCTTCTTTTATCTCCTCTCCTCTCATCACCTCCCCTGATTTCTTGACCTTTCCCATTCCTTCTCTTTCTTTTCCTCCTCTTTCCTTTTGAGCTGTTTTATGTCATTTTGTCTCATTTTATCTCATTTCATCTTCCTTCCTTTTTCTATCATCCCTCATTCTCTTCTCTTCCCCCTTCCTTTCCTTTCCTTTTGTCTCATTTCATATCATCTCACCTTCCCTCCTTCTTACTTTCGTTTACATTCATCTGATGCACTTACCTCATTTTCTATCCATCTCTTTTTGTCTCATCTCATCTTTATTTTCCTCGATTCTCTTTCTTTTAAATCCACTTCTTTCCTTTCCTTTCTTTTCCTATTATCACCTCCCATATCTCCTATCATAACATTTTCAGTTTTCTCTCATCTCGTCTTCTCTCCTTTTCCTTTTCATTTCCACTCATCCTCTCCCATCTCCTCTTCCTTGAATTTCATCATCCAGTCTCCTTTTTTTGTCTCCATTCCTCTCATCACCTTCCCTCCTTTCCTTTTCATTCCTTCCCTCACAAACCTTTCTCGCCTCCTACCCCCTTTTCTCTTTCAGTTTCATCTTTCCTTTCCTTCCTCTTCTCTTCCTCTCCTCTCCTTACATGTCCATGCTGTAAAGACCACAGAGCAGTAATGTGTCCGTTCATACAGCGTCTGCCTTAACAAACACAGATGATTGCTTTTGGGCGACTTGTTCCTCCTGCAGTAATTAAGACAAAGTAGCTCCCAGCCTCCTCTAGGAGAGATGTACCCATGTTACTCTCCTCCACAATAAATACTAATAAGAAAAAAAAAGAAAGGATAAATAGAGGGAAGAGTCTCATAAATTGCACTTTCACCGCTACAGTTTCAAATCACATGAAAAGCAAAAAATGTGAATCTTTAGGTGTATTCCTCATAGCAGGAAAATGTCTTTACACTGCAGAGAGCAAGTGTGTGTTTGTGTGTGTGTGTGTGTGTGTGTGTGTGTGTTGGTAAGACAAAGGTTGAGAGTGAGAAGGAGCGAGAAGAATGTAATCATTTAAAAATAAGAGCAAGGGAAAGGGGGCGGGGGGGGGGGGGGGGTTTCCAAAGGTCTTTTGTCATGTTTTTTCTCAGGGTCCAGACCTTTGAGCCACTAGAGCTCTGCTTTGCAGGATACACCATGTTCATCTCACACACACACACACACACACACGCACGCACACACACGCACACACACACACACACACACACACACACACACACACACACACACACACACACACACACACACACACACACACACACACACACACACACACACACACACACACACTCATACACGCACACACACGCACACTTTGGCCAATAGAGAGGCTACAGAGGGAGGGAGTTGCTCTAATAAATGGACTTTCCATGTGAAATAGAGCAATTTAAACAATTATAATCAATCAGCTAAAGCATTTGGGAAATGTGTTTGTATGTGTGATAAGGTCTAAGTATCACATTTGATTGCTACCTATGGATGTGAATGTGCAAAGTGAAAACAAATGCTGTGGGCCGGCTCAGACACACACACGCACACGCACACAAACGCGGACTGCATTTTTTTCCTTGTGGGCTTCATCGGCAGCCATGTTTATTTGTGAACTGATAAGACAATATGAAAGGCTGTACAAAGGCCTTAGCCTGCCAGCTGGACACATACAATATGCACACACACACACACACACACACACACACACACACACACACACACACACACACACACACACACACACACACACACACACACACACACACACACACACACACACACACACACACATACGGATCCATGCACACACACACACACAATACATGCTACTGTCTTCCCAATTCCCGTCTTTAGTGCCAGCCAAGCCCCCGTGGCAAAACGTACACACACACACACTCTCTCTCTTTCTCCCTCTCTCACACACACACACACACAGCCAAACACAAACACTGACATGCATCACAGGCGTGCAAAGCATTTTATGTGTGTGTGTGTGTGTGTGTGTGTACACTTTCATTCATGTTTATGGCAAAAAGATTATTGTGTCCTTGATTGATGTTACAGCACATGTTTATATACAGTAAGACAGACAGACAGACAGACAGACAGACAGATGGGGCTGGAGGGGTATCCAGGTTGTACATCTCTGCTCATTAGGATCACATTGGCCTCGCTCTTTCACTCTCCATGTAATGTTTTCTTTCAGCTGATTAACTTTGCACTCATTCTCATTCACAGGAAGAAGTTGTCCAGCTTTCTTTAACCTACTAACATACAATTCTCCCCATTTGTGTTGAATGGATTTCCATGACATCATATCTACAGACATTCATGTTTCCCTCATGATAAACCGTAACTACTTCTGTGATGCCCCTAGTGTCATCACCAGGTCAGTTTTTTTTTATCAGTCCAAATACCTGCAAATCTCATAACATTCAGCCTCAGCCGTACTTTATGTGTTTTAGTACTAATTAGCAAACGTTAGCATGCTGACACACTAAATTAAGATGGAGAACATATAGGCATGTGTGTTAGCATTTAGCTCAAAGTGCCACCGTGCATAAGTGGACGTTAAGATCAAAAACAAAACAGACTTTTGTATTCCCAAGAAGATGAACCTTTTATACACTGATGAACTTCTGGCTTTTCACATGTGGACATCCTCAGGACAAACATTACATTTGAGGCTCACTAGGACTCTAGAAACAGCTAAATCATCACTGTGTTGTTGCGTCGAGAATTGACGTGTGTTAACTTTTTTGTTTAGATAACGCTACAAAGAAACACTGATTATTGTAAAACTTGAGATAGTCTGGCTGACAGGGAAACTTGCTGCATTCTACACTAATTGACCTAATGAGGGCGCTCTGATTAAATGTCACCATTTCTCACACAAATGTGATCTCAGGCACTGCTGCTGCTGCTGCTGCTGCTCGGATTTGGACGAAACCAGGAGCGATGGCATATTTTGCCGCCGCATTCTGACGTCTCAGACATTCCACTGATTGGCCAGGCGGGGGGGTGGCTTAATTAAAGGTCAAAATTTCAAACTCTGAAAGGGACATAAATGCTACGGCGCCGGTCCGATTTGGAGAAACCTAAAGAGATGTCGCACCTTGATTGGGCCACGGGATGCCTGCATCATCCTGGAGAAATAAGGGTTTTTAAAATGCAAATATACTGGGTGCTGTAAAGGTATATGAATTCCAGTAATGCATCATTGTATTGACAGGATATAATATGTCATAGTATGATGTTATACCTATTCTAGAAAACAGGCTGTACTGTCATGACTTTGTGCTGTGGGGCAGTAGAATTCACACTAACTTTGCGGCACTGTGGGAACACAGCAGTGTGCTGACCTATGAGACAAAGAGTGCTGGTTATTCCCCTGGAGAGATAAGAGAACCTGTGGATTACACAACCTGTTCATAATCCACTTCACCTGCTTGTCCACAAACACACACATACACACAGCGAGAGAGATTTTCAGTGCCACTATCACTTGTAATCCCCCAACAGCAGATATCCATTGCACCTGAGCCGTCTGAGAGAGTATAAGAGGTTCCTCTACCGGCAAACCCAACCACCCTCTAGAAAACATGTACATACATGTAGACAGATAATATGAATAGAAATGATTTAAAGTATGTGAGCTAATGAAGTGGTGCTCAGAATAGACCAAAACCCTCAGCATGGGTAATACCATCTTGTAAGACGTGTTGGATTTCTGTCGTCATTTATGTGGTTCAATAATATTTGGTGGTTAGCATTGGGGCAATAATCTACTCATCATATCATAAAGCTTTAGAGTGTATTGAACTGAGCGAAGGTGTATTACCAAACTATACGGTAAAATAACAACTACATTTTGACCACATCAATGCCCATAAACCCATTAAAACATCCCAATAGGTGTGAGCAGCACTGACATCTCTATCAGTCTATATAAAGTACATCAAATGAGGAACCATTGGTTTGTCACTAAGAACATTTTTCCAGTTTCCAAGTCATTTTTCTTTTTAATAAGTATTAGTTAGGTTCAGAAAAATGTGGAACTTAATATAGAAAAAGGTCAGACATTCAAATATGTCAATATTTGTATATGGAATTTATCATTTCATTGCCAAGGTGATGACTGTTACATCTGTGTCTCACCTTACAGTGAAGAGAAAAGAGAAGGAACATTAATACCAACAATGGAAAAATACCCTATATGTCTCCAATCGTGGCTCTTTTTCCTCACTGTCATTTGTCGATGTGTTTTTCATCTGCAGTTTCTCCGGAAGATGACGAGCACTTTCTAATTAGTTGCTAATTTACAACCGAATGGATCTGCATCCAGGAGGTTAATGCTGCCTGATTCCACAGGAAATAACTGGCCTGGCTCCAAACGGGAGCGCTTGGCCGAGGCATCGCATCTTCCCTCCCCAAGGAGAAGCGGTAACATTAGTAATTACCTCCTGGACCACGGGGCCAGATATCTGTCCACCTTTTTATAAAGTCCACAAATTGAGGTCAGTCGGGGAGGGAGAGACGCTGCAAGGTGTACGCCACTGGTTGGAGGGAGTTTTATTGTTGAAAAATGCAGATGCGCCAAGTAAATGTCCTCAATTAAAATATTGCATTTCAATCTCTCACCTTTGTCTCTTTTCTCTCTGTTTGTAATCTTGGATATATTTGTTATATTGTGGTGAAACTGCTGCAATTATCTAGAGGAGGCCTGAGGGTTGGAGACGGGTGACACGATCGCGTGGCCTGATGGGAAAGACTGAACAGGCGCATGAGAAAATCCGGCTCAATGTCTCCTATTGCTTCAAGGTTGACTGTCTGCAGTCGACAAGCCTCAAACACTCTGTGTGCAAAACCAACCTGCAATCAAGACAAGACAACAAACCCCACATCTTCCCGTCAAGCCCGGGCTGCTAACACCTACCCATGCCTCCCATGCAACAATCCCACTTTCTTGTTTTACACCAAGATATAAAAAAAAAAATCTCTACTTATCCCCCCATGAAAGATGTAATCAATGGTTTGCTCCTGAGGGCACTGAATGCATGAGGTTAGACCAAAATCACAGGCTTGAATAAAACCATTGAGGCCTTCCAACGCAGTACTGAGCTGCTTCGTCCTGCTGCAACCAGAACTACATGTGGCTACTAGAGACAGCCTCTCACTGGCAACCAGCCAGGACCAGAGGACATGCTATCAGAGAACACAGTGCAGTCAGTGGTCTGCAGGTATCAGCAGGCAAAAACTCCATACCTTTGCATTGTGCAAATGTTTGATGATGTGATAGCCAAAACAACTAAATAGTTAAGTTGATGTAATATAATAAGGCTTATTGCTATGACTTTTGGGGCTTACACTCTGCCCTCTAGCTGTCATCAACTCTTTAGAAAAGCTTTAAAGCTCTAAAACAAACAATTAAGGGCTGAGTCACACCAATATTTTGAACATGAGGAACAAAGGATCCATTTTTTATATAACTTTAGGAGTTCACAGTACACGAAACACGTCTTGATTAAAGAGTTTGAACTGCAGCGGTTTATCAGCTAGTCCTGTCTTACTAAGACTCCAGTTCCACCTATTTAACAAGTATGTGTGGATGAAGTTCGCTGTTCCACTTTCTGGTCTGACCTGTAGGCTTAAGGCTGCTTTCAGTCCAACATTACCTCATCAAAATATGCTGTCATTCATTTCAAGACCAGTTTACAGGAGAGGCATTGTTCTATCATTTACATCATGATTGTTGAGGCAGAGGATAAAATGACTGTCATAGTGTTTCGTTGTCTAATTAACCTTCAAACCCATTGATCTATAATTCAAACCGGGTTTCCCGAGTAGCACTTCATCGTAGAAATGCAACCACAGACGAAGCCCCCTCGAGGTTTATTTTCTTTCGCTGTGCTACTTTGGTTCTAAATGTCTGCTAATTCTACCTGGCAATGGCCATAACAATCAAAATCTGAAAAAAAATGCACTTGGCAAGGTGAATACAGCTAATGACGGCAAACAGACAGAAGAAGAAAAAAGCACGACGGGGCGATTGAATTATCGAAGGACGCGAACTACCAGTGAACTGAGGTCATCTTGAAATGTTTTTTTTTTTTATATGGTGCAATTCATTAACCACGTTCACGCAATACAATTAGGGTCAGCTGTGTTTAGGGTCAGCAGTTCCCACTAACAACGTAGTAAAAACAAGACAAAGCTGCAGATGGGTCCAAACACACTGTAGATATATAGCTGGCTGTAGAAAGGCATATACTGTGCAGTGGTATTATGTACTGTGAAGTGTATTGAGAAGCTACTGTATCTGTTCAGAAAGTCTTATAGGGTTTTATACACAAGGGTTACTTCGTAGGAACAAAAAGGAATCTCTTAGCCTTCGCTTATTTGTTGTGTTGTGTGGCTTGGACGATACATCAGAATGATGGAAACTACCATTTATTACATCTATTATCATAGCTCTAGCCATCGGCTCTGTCAGTTACAAGAACATTAGGGTCATTTTTGAGATGTTAAAAACACACCGACGTCACTAGAGTAGTCGTACAAAGAGACGGGTTTTTAAACAGTTTAACCAAATTAGCCACCACTATATATCAGGAGCATTTATCATATCATTTCTGGATTATCCTAAATAAGTCATCATCAATATAAAAAAAAGAAATACACTTATTACTTTAACAGTAACTGTAATGACGTCTGTGTATACACTGGAGTTTCTATGCACCCCATTCTGCTGATTACATTGGATATAAGCATTCCCCCACCTTCCCCCCCTTCTCTTAGCTGTGTTGTGTATGTCAGAAACCTGTCCTTGTATGTATATATATTATTTAGTGATAACATCTTTACTTACCTTTCATTGTCTGAGCAGTAAATTATCATTACATAGTTTCCACTCTCCCTCTGCCTCTCTCCCTCTCCTTTGCCTTCACTCGCAGATAAGTTGACCTTTAGGAAATCTGGGCCGGTGATCAGATTTAGCGCTTATTGCAATATTCCTGTGTAGCGAGATTAAAAGAAAAAGGGCAGTTTGGCGAATGCTTTGTGATATTTGTACATAGTGAACGTGCTATCACAGAGGGAAAGTTCCCTCGAGCCTCATTCTCTCTCTCTCTCTCACTGACCCTCTCTCTCTCTCTCTCTCTCTCTCTCTCTATCTCTCTCTCTCTTTCTTTCTGTCTCTGTCTGTTTCTTTGAGAGCTCTGCATGCCATCAGGTCTGGTTGTAACCGCCACATTCCAGCCCAACAAGACCAGACAGTTTTCAAGTTGATTTAAGGGCAGCTCTCTTTTTCAGTTTCAACTGGTACACTTCCAATGAATTAATTCCAATGATTTGCTTAGTTACTGTAACTACAGAGTCTTTTAGTCAGTGCACTGCTGGTATACAGCTGAGCATACAAATATGTGAAATGTATAAATATTACAAACAACTGTCAGTACGAAACAATTCAATTAAACAACAGCACAACCTCCAAAAATGGTTGATCCACCATGGAGGGTAGGTGGATTTAACACGACAGTCAATTTTCTTGTACTAGTGTGATGTCACACAGCGAGCAGGGGTGGCGCTGTAGCGAGGTGCCGTCTGCTCTATTCTGTCTTTATGTCACGGATGTATAAATAGTTGAAGTGTCTACGTGTCTGTTGGAGCTCAACATTGGTTAAGTGGTCGCAGTTGGCCGTGTTCTGAGAGACTGGGATTTGAATCTTACTTTGCAAAAAAATAGTTTGGTGAAGAACATTTATTTGAACAATTCAATATCCTAAAATTAGGAGTGTAATAAAACCAAAAACAGGATTGTTACGCCTGTTTCCACTTTCATTTGAGAATACAAATACAAATCATTTTGCTGCCTCAATAAATACACATATAAATACAGATACTGGGCTCTCTACACATCGCTAACAACCAGGTCCAAAAACATTCCTGCAATTACTGCTTAATGCCATATGGTGCTGCCAATAGAAAAAAAAGATTGCAACTTTAAATCAACACGTCTCTTAATAGAGTGTATATGAAGAATACCATCTTCAATAATAATAATAATAATGATGATAGTTCTAACAGTGTCAGAGCTTTGACTCTAGGCTCTTTGATTCTATAAGTTCCAAATTATTAGTTCTTTACAGAAAACCCTCAGGAAATGATTAGAAAATAACTAACCTGTAAAATAAAGCATTACCATGGTCCCTTTTTTCATTTAATTTGGACAGTTATTATGCATTTTCAGTCATAAATTTGATTCTTAAACTTGACTTTCTCAGAAATCTTGCATCAACAAATAGTTTTAATTAATTTGCTAAAATTACTGAATTGACTTTTGGCAGCCCTGAACTTCCATATAAAAATATCACTGCTATTAAAAGTATGATTCCTGCATTCCTGCCGATTTGTGCACAGTTCGTTTTTAATTTTCTAGAGCAAATAGATACACTGAGTTATTATTATACGAGCGTGGAATGAACTTGAATAACAATGAAGAGCATCTTCATACGAAATGAACATATGGCTGTTATTATTTCATGTTTGGATATCAAATCAAAGGATCCTGCAGATCTCAAGTGTCAAAAAACACTGTTCAAACTGCGTCCGGCTTCTATTTTTCACTCATATTTTTTCCTCCCTGGAGCACAGTGGGTTAAAATCTGGTGTCTGATATTGAAATCTGAGAAGGTTGCCCTGCAGTGGTCCAGCTTATCTGAGAGCTGTTCTATTCAAAAGAGGCCACGGAGATGAGAGAGGTCAGAGCAACCCAGATATTGGAAAAGAGGTTTACTCGCATCCACCATTAGTCTCTCTAATAAAAAGCTTCCCTCCTTCTCTCCCCTTTCTATTAATATTCAGCTCGACTGGCCGGAGTCTTTTCCCTGACTCAGACCATCTCACTATGTGCTGGGGCCTCTGATCTGTCTCTCATAATTAGACTGATAAATAGGCCTCCTCCTCCTCCTCTCATCTTTTTTCCCCCTCCCCTTGCTCTCCTCCTATTGCCTATTCTCATCTTTTTCTTGTGTGTTTTCTTCTGGTTCTCTGCTTATTGGCTCACTTCTGAAGTGGTAAGATCTTTCTTTGGGTCATCATCACATGTGTTTGGCCAGACATTGCAATTTTTTTTAAACAAATGCTTTTGGAACTATCTTGGCTGACACTTTAACAAAGACCAGCAGAGCTCAGAGGAAACAGACAACATGTGGGTGCTATTCTTAGAGCCTGACCAGATATGGGACTAATAATGTCCTTGAGAAAAAGTCACTGGGTCATTAATATCAATGTGGTTCATCTCCTTGCATGGAACACGGATGTGTTCAGTGCTTCTCATGAATATACACAACACATTTCATGGGTTTCATGGAAATATTAAAATAGTTTTTAAGGTTCCTTGTGGACCGGCGTGGGTCCAGATGAAATTTTGATCTGATGATTGTCAGGTCACCAAAATCATAAGGAATCATTCTCTGGGGACTACAGCCTTCATTGTGTGAAGGATTCGTTTGTCTGAAAAATAACCAGCTAGTGATGCTTGAACACTGTTCTTGAACACTGGAACCGCTGTTTTGAAGGTAATTTTAGTGTCAGCAAAGATTCTCTTAACCATCTGTATAAAAAAGTGTTCCATCCATTGCGCAATAAAACTGAAATTTAAGCCATTTCCCAAGTTGAAACTCTCCCAGTAACTTACAGCGACGCTGGATAATAAATGGTGGATTGGACAAAAACCGTGTGACTTTCCGACGTTGTTGAATTTAAGTCGTCTCTGGAAACGCAAACAATATAACACGCGTTTTGCAATCATTTCCAACAGCATCGCCTAAATGCTTCGAGTACAAGGCTTGGCCCCTGCTATGGTGTGCTTCAGTCAGTCATTCCATTGTACTTGGCCTGTATAAACAAGCACAAACTGCAATTTTCCACTGTCCTTATTCACTGCCCAATGGATGGACCTCTAGGGGTACAGAAAACTCCCTAAATGTGTAACACCAGACAACAGAGCGAGTGTTAACTGAGAACTGTTGCAGTGAATGTGAAAAGGTTTAACTGTACGATTTGGGAAACTAAGAAAAAAAGCAGGTCAAAGGTTAAAACATTAAAAAACAGTTGAAAACGGATGAAGGACAATGCTTGACAATTGACTATAGTGGAAGTTAGGATGGTTTTTTAATGTAAAAGCCACAGTACCGGTCACTGAACCACAGCTGACCCAAGCAGCTAAGAGACTGTGCATATTTAATTCTATCAGCTACAAAGCACATATTTGTTTCAAAGGAGTTGACCATTCAAAGGACACTGTGCTTTCAGCTCATGTAGTTAATGAGCTACAACAGTCAAACCAGCAGTAAAACTTACTGTATGATCTGCAATGTCAGTGACCGTGGGCATCATCGCAGTAAAAGCCTCAACTGTAACTTTATCAGTTCAAGATGAAAAAAGCTAGTAGTAAGCACAATGTCCAATGTGCATCTCTACTGTAGCTGTAGCAGAGGACTTCACACTTGTAATTTGTTAATTCAGGGCCGTCTTATTGGCTCAGGGGAAGCCGCTTGAATCATTTTTGCCTTGGGCACTTGGGCTTTTCCACTGTTTTTATAAGATTATCCGATCCTGTTACAGTTTGATGGAATCTCTTTTTCATCCAGTGCAAACTGGTTTGATCAAGTCTCCAAATCTCTGATGCAGTGTTGTTGTTGGAAGATGTCTGTAATGGAGGGAGGTTGGGGGTGTGGGGGGTTGTTGAGGAGTATCATTGCCCCAGAGGGTTCAAGCTACTGTGTCAGACATGCAGAGGAAGAGGTTTCATTTGCATTCATCGTAGTAAAATCCATGCCTGTCCCTAGGGTGAGCTGCATGCCAGAGAGACGGACCAGTAGAGAGAGAGAGAGAGAGAGAGAGAGAGAGGAGCGTTAATATTGATGCATGTCTTCAGACAGAGTGTGTGTAAGGCAGTGAGAGCGCACACTCAGCAGCCAGTGTGTTCGTTGCATGGTGCTCAAACGCCCTCCACGCCGTTCTGGGCAACAGGATGGTTTCCCTTTTCTCTCCCCTCCCTCAAACCCAGTTCGGGAAGCCTCACATCCTCTGCAGCAGATCTGATAACCGCCATACTGGATAACATCTAGCCGCACTCGTCTCTAAGAAGTCCTTCCCCAGGGTACAACCGCCAGTGCCGATCTCAGCATTAAAATATAATTTTGATGGTCATTATTAAGATAAGGATCGTGTTCGTCTGGCAGAAGATTACATCGATAGCGTCAGAGCTTAGAACAACTGTCCTTTCGAGGGACTCTCTTGTTCAAAGTTATTAGATGAAAAGAGCCAATCATGTGGCTTACTACCAGGGGCAAGTGTGGGCATATAGTGGTAAACCTCAATGCTGTATTTCCGGGATTCTCCATTTTTCGCTGGCACTCGCTCAATGCAGTTTTGTTTAAAGAATGCAATTGTCAAAAAGATACCTGTCAGCCACCCAGCATGGATAGAACGGGGGGATACCGAAATTGGACCCATGAAATTCACCAACTGTACATTAGATTTTTTTTCTCAAGTAAGACCTACCTATCTTCCCATTTGCGCTGAATATCAACTAATGCAATGTATGAAACCCATGACAACATGTTGTGGAAGGTTCCTGGTTGGGGCAGTGGTGCGAGGTCAGGTTATTGCACACCCTTAATGGGGGGTTATGTACATACATGAGTAGTTAATGTATTAGGGCTGGGTTTCCATACTCGATACCTTTCGACCGAAATAAATTGATGCCAAGTAGTATTGAAACATCTCCCGTCAAACGATACCTGCAATCAATTATTTTTGCACCTAGAGCTAGAAAATATGACTATTTGTATGGACTTGCTCACAGCCAATCAACGCAAGCGTTTTTTGATTTAATGCGACATGTGATTGGCCCACTGCCACAGCAGCTACAACCCGACTGTGGTGGTGAAGTCGTGGTGAATTTGAGTTAGCGCGCTTAGCAGCCCAGCAGCCAAGATGCCACCTAAATGCTCTAAAGTGTCTACACTACACACCTGTTACACTGGATAAAAGCAAGTGCACAAAATGTGTAATGGGTATCAAATAAAGTACTTAATTGGTATCAATATCACTTTGAGGGTACTTATCGTATCGTAATTTTTAAAACGATACCCAGCCCTATAGTTTATTAGTTTAAAGAAAACTTTGGTTTATTACAGCTAACTCTGGCCATATACTAACATTATACTCACCAAGGTTATTTCTGAGTTCACAGAATACATGTTAGAGCCACCAGTCAGTAAAATGTGTCAAGAAACATGGGCAGTCAGATGATTGGACAGGTGGTAGACATTCACCAAGGCTGGCCAAACGTATCTCGAAGAAAGAAAACAAAGAAAAACTGTAAAAGTATGACTCAAACTGTCTAATGTGATAATCATTTGTCACAATTCTCAGGCTGACTTCTTGATTCAGTTTTTGGCCAGAGCAACAGAAACAACACCCGTGTTGAAACAAACAAGTTTTTAAGTTACATGGCGCATCTCCATGGAGTTTCTGACCAAGTCTGTCTGGCACTTCACTTGTTAAAAATCCCTGTGGTTGTTTTTAGGTTCTTTTTCTACACCGGATGGCTGGTTAGTGACAAAGTTGTCAAACTCACAAAGCAGACCCTATTTTCTGGCTCTCAGCCACATCTGAAAGGTGTTGATTGATTCTGGCTGAAATGGTGGGATGAGACAATGCAGATGAAGGCAACAAAACAGTTATTAAGCAGATATTTACAAAAACCTGACACAAACAAAAGGACTCTTGTAGTGTGAGAATGCAGCATGAAGTAGCACCAAGGCATGCTCCTCACATGGATAATGCTAATTGTATTCTTTAGATGTTAACATGTATCGTGGTATTTTGTAACTGTCACATGGTTTATCGGGACGAGCCAATTTGCATCTCAGAAAGTCAAACTTTTCAAAACTTCACACATTTTCTTGTGGCGTGGTTAGCATGCTACCAGAGCCGCCTCTTAAATCTCTTCAGAATTGATTAGTAGCTGCTTTAAATCAGATGTGCATGGTACTAACATACAGGGATTTAAAAGTCTTGTTCCTAAAGAATTACATTAATGTTACATGAGTGCGAAGTGCATGAAATTTCCTCGCACCATTTGCTCACTCAACCCTATTAACTCCAGTGGTAATCGACACCCCCATGAATCCACATCTCATCAAATCACTCTTAATACATGTTAACACACCATAGAGGGAGTAATAGTCAGAGGCAGCATTATCCAAATCGCTCTCATGAATAATGTAAATACATGTAAGGGTGCTTGGTTACCATGCTAAAAGGTCCTTTTTACAGCATGCAGCAGCATTAACTCTGATTAATCTGCGATGCATTTGAATGAATTCTCAATGTAAATTCATTCTGTGTCGGAAACGAAAGAGAGTACAGGTCATTTGAATACCACTGATACCTGACGGTACACTGTTATGGTTTTTAAATTGCTCGGGTAAATATTGCGTATGGAGGGGCTTGAATTAATTCACAGATTGAGCAATTACTCCCTCAGGCACTTCCTGCCAGCACCCACATAATACTTAATGGACCCAAGCTTTCATAAACCCCAAATAAGTAATCTGATCATGACAGCATGCATTTACTGGGTTCCTCAGCACGGGAAGGAAAACAGGTGAATCCAGCATGGGCTAATACAAATGCTTAAATTCAGTCGCTCATGGGTGATAACATAGGTAAAGGCTGTTAAACTAGAAACTAGGAGCTAGAAACAATAATGAAGGACAGCAAAAATCACTGATTGAGCTTCATTCATATCTATATGTATACATTCTCCTCACTTTTTGTGTAAAGAAATATAAACTATGACACTGCAGCTATTGTGCACATTTTGTCCCATTTTCAACAGTTGAAAACCATTTTTTGACATTTTTGTGGAGACATCATCCAAGCTTCAAGCCACTGTGTGGGCATTTCCCATGGTTACAGTAAGTGACATTTGAGAGCCGGTGTTGCTATGAGACTTCTGTCGTGTTCTACTGACTGGAGCTCGTCATGGCTTTGTATAGCCTACCAATCTTGATAGAAGAGGAATTTCCCCCTTTTTCAACAAGCCCACTCAGCTTTGTAATATGCAAAATTTGGGAGGACACACTCAAACATGTCTTTTTTTTCTACTTGAAAAAGCAGAACTTAGTTAGCCTAGTTTGGTAAGATTGGTAAGGATTCCAATTACATGTTAATTTTTTTCAATAGGTTTTAACACCTACTGAGTCATCAGCAGCTCCTGCACACTCTGTGCTGTAGGGTCTAGTTCTGAATGTGAAAAATGACAGCAACAGGTATGTTAGTCTGTGTATCACATTATGTTGGACCCATATCAACCCCAATTTATATCTGTCCCCCACAAACATAATATCAATAGTGGAATAAGGTTAGATAATGTGCATCATTAGGGATTTGTACAAGTTTGAAAATAGAGCAGAAAAGGTTGTCAGATCTTAGGAAACTTTATGGTACAGCCAAGAATAAAATGCTTTAGCTGTTCAACCTAAAGGTGTACCATCACATCCTCCATCCAGCATTTATGAGATAATGGTGAGGACAGAGAGAGATTTCTTAGAAAAAAAAGAATATTATTTTAAAGATATTTACAACATTCAAGGAGGTGAATGTTTTGGGTATATTGCTTATTTTATAATCAAACTGAACTACTTTCACCTCTCTAGGCCTTTGAAAATCTTTTAAAATGAGGTAAATCTGTGACATAAAAAAAGCACTGCTCATCCAATGACCACACTAAAGCCCTAACCTTTGATGGAGTGGAGGGTTCATATACCAAAAAGGTTGGGAACCAGTAATCTAAATTGTTGGTTTCATTGAGTTTAATGAAAATGAAAAATGTTACGTCAATTTATTGACAGTTAAGGGACTAGAATAACTGAAGCTAAAATAGGACATTAACTTTGAGTGTGTGTGATTGTGCTTTATTGTTATGTTAAGTACTGACTGGAGGAAGGACCACATATGGTCATGTGTGCACACACACATTTTTTCATTTCACATTTTGAGAAAAGAAAAAGAAAAGCCCTAACCTCCCCCCCCCCCATTCCTTCCCCTTCACCTGCATTCAGACAGATGGGGCAAAGGCAGAAGGAAAGGTTGGCAAATAAGAGAAAATAGAGAAAAAAAGAAAGGGGCTGGTGTTGGTGTGTCTGTATGTATGTGTGTTAAGGGGGGAAGGGGTTCTAATTGGCCTTTTCCTGGTCCTCAGGTTCACTCTAATTAAGGCCCTGAGAGCCGGTGTCCGGGCATCTGGACACCAGCGTTTTGCCGCCACTGCCGCCGCAGCGCCGGGGGAAGACAATGATAGCCAATTATCCCTTTTTATTCAGCCAAAGGAGGCCTTAGCAGGTCATCATTAAGGCATATGGAGGGGGTATGGGGGAGAAGGAGGGGTTGTGTGTACAGGGGAATGCCAGACAGTGGGGGTAGGGGGTAAAGGCAGGTGGTAAGGCGGTGGTAAGGCGGTGTTAGTGTGTGTGTGTGTGTGTGTGTGTGTGTGTGTGTGTGTGTGTGTGTGTGTGTGTGTGTGTGTGTGTGTGTATAAGCAGTGATAACACATACAATTCTGATGAGTTAGAGAGAAAAACCGAGCTGAAAAATTAAGAACACATGCAAGTTTACAGAGCTTTAGTTTTAGTTCACTGATCAGAATCTTTAAGGCATTTTGGGACAGAGGATGCAGTAGTTACACTTTTGCTTTGTGTACTTTAAAAAAAACAACAACCCCAAAACAATGTACATTTCCATGCCTTCAATCTGAAGTATTCTGGAATTTTATTAACACTTTCAAAATCTTCCATTTTTCCTATCAGGGCACCATGGCTGAAGGCTTCAAGAATTCCACTGGTGTTTGATACATCTGCTACTACTACTAATACTATCTAGTACTTTTAAATAATGCCACTGATTTAATATGCATCACAAGAGGCAGCATCCCAAAATCCACCAGCGCCTCAAAAACAGTGCTGTGTGTTCACTGGAACTCAGAAATGGTCAACATCTTCAAGGAAAATAGAACTCTGAAGTTTGAATTCCCATTTCTTATGAGCTGCTGTGTTCAATTTGATATGGATTTGGCTTTAGATTCAGTTGACATACTGGGTTATTATACATAAGACTACCCTGACTGTACATTTTCATGCTTGCTTAGTATATAGCAGTTGGTTATTGATTGATTTGATGAGCAGGAAAACTCCTCAACTCCTTCTTCAGTATGTAAGAATGGGAGGTTGAGGATGGTTGGTTTTGATAGTTTCCCTCCCTCTGCATCAACAAAACAAGAGAAGTATTGATTTTCCTATAGTGGAATCAGGCAGGAGTAGTAGTAGCTGATCATGACTGTTTGACTCTCCATTACCCCATTAAAACCACAATACCTTACAATATAAACATGATCTAGGGGAGTGATACTCAATAGCTTAGCTTGGGGACCTCATGAATGTAAGGCAGTCGAGATACTTCATATATATGCAGCCATTTATATATAGAGTGCAGCCCAGAGTGCCATATAGTAAGAGAACCACAAAAGGTAGCTTCACAGTGGGTCTTTGTCTAATCCAAAGGCCCTACCCAAGACATACCGTCACATCCTAAAGGTAGGGTGCAAGTCTGTGAGTTTATGTTCAGTAAAACAATCAAAATCTATCCTAAAAATGTACTGGAATGCAGGGCAGTGGATGTCTGACTTCCCCCGGTGGATTTGTTTCAGCTGTTCAGATGGAACACAGAACACCACTGACCTTAAGTACATAGTCATTTTAACCCAAAGCATTATCTTTCCCTAAACCACACCAAGTCGTTTTGGGACATGAAAAAAGTGTTTATTTTTGAAAAGTGATTTGTAATGATGTCATCCTGACGGTAGGGGCATCATCAGAAAAGGATTCTGATTTTCAAACGTTTTGTAATGTAATTTCGAGGACTTGATAGGTGTCTTCTAAGGTGTCTTAAGCCCTAGTCACACCAGAAAGTCACCCACATCCAACCAAATGGGCGGTTCTGGAAGCTTGATCGATAGCACTCAAAATACTGGTTTGACCGAGACTACCTTTATGCAGTAGTTGAGGGTTACATATCTTGCTCAAGGGCACCAAGGTGGGACAGAAACAAGAACTGCTCATTCAAGTCCCCTGCTCGAATTCATCTAGCTAAGGACGCTGCTTGATTTGTTTTGGTATCTGAATAAAGTGTGATTAAATGGTCAGCCATGTTAAATCTAAGAATACAGACAAGTGACAAAGAAAAACGGGTACAGGTCTGAATGTTTGACCCCTACAGTGAGGGGATCTGCTGGCTCTGTTATGCTGTGGGGGGGGGGGGGGGGGGGGGCATTTTGATGGCATGGTTTTGTTCCACTTGTCCGCTTAGAGGGAAGAGTCACTGCAAATCAATACAAAGTTGTTCTGAATGATAACCTTTATCCTGGGATGAAACATTTCTATTCTGATGGGAGTGGTCTCTTCCAGAATGACAATGACCCCATCCGTAGAGCATGAGGGGGTCACAGAATCTCAACCCAACTGAACACCTATGGGAGATTTTGGACTGACATATCTTTTGGAAGGATGGTGTTCATCCCTCCAGTAGAGTTCATAGACTGTAGTATCAATAACAAGGCGTATTGAAGCACATGGTGGTCAAACGCCTTACTGAGACACTTTATATTGTTTTTTTCTTTAATATGTCCCTGTATGTCTGTGTAATTCAGCTTGATTTTTATGTGTTATTAGACCAGACTTTGAGTATCCCAGGTCTATGAGAATATTGTATACCTTTCTAAACTTAACCTTCTCACCTTTTTGTGCAAAATAAGAAAAACAGTCCGATTTAATAAGCCACAACCTGACAAGCCACTATGAATAATATTTGGTACTAAAAACACAGAAGTATAAATGACATTGAGAACAAAGGATGGAAATATATTTCATTAAAAAAAGCTAAAAAAGCTGAAAAACTGTCTCAGAGGGTCTGAATGACTGACTGCGATAATCTTTTCCCTCTTATTTTAATCATGATCAAGGCCCTGGTGTTTGCTTATATAACACACAAGCAAATGTTAATCTGGTTTAAAGGTGCCCTCCTCGCTGGACTGCCTCTGATAACAAAATTAAAGTGGTGACTGCCTTAGCGACAAGCGTGCCGCTGACTAACACACACATACATGCCCACACACACACCTGTATGCATGCACAGACACTCTTGCACACACACAATTAAATACACATATAACCTCCATTTGTCCAACATATTACTCCATTACACAAAACACGTAGTACCTCAGGTAAAGGTAGGTTTGTCATTTTGTATGTAACCAGAAAGGTTCTAGCTCAAATCTCTGGACCCAATGAAGAAAATGTTGATTTAAATGAATGGCTGCCTGTTTTCACTTAGTCTTGATGCCAGCGCTACATTTCGTTCTCATCATTCTTCCCCCTGTGACCTTTCATCACAACATATAACAGTCAGGAGGTCAAGGTAAAACATTAGGATCCATCCTCTGGAGACTATGAATATCCACAGTAAAAAATCATGGAAATCCAGCCTGTAGTTTGCCAGATATCTTGTGTCTTCAGAAGACAAAGTTCACGGAACATTTGGCAGCTAAAGAAAGAAATATTTTTCTCAGGAGTTGGAAAGAGAGCTACATTCATCAGGTGGACAGAATAAAGAAATAAAAATGCAAATGCAAACATAAAGGCTACTGTATGGTTATTACTGAAGGATTAACATGTAAATAACATGCTAATATTGCAGCTATTCATGGTGGAGCTCTGTACCTGTGGATGGATCATATTTTAACATGAACTCATATTTTTGAATTACAAAACCAATTTTGCAATATAACTAACCATAGATATCAAAGAAAGGACAACTACCTCAAAACTTTATTAAGTGCACTTGTTTACTTGCCACCAATACTTGTAGTAGACTGAAATGTCCAAATGTTTAAGAGGAAAAAGACAAAAAGGTAAAAGTTATTATGATTCATCCTCCAACTCCATGTTCTTGAGATATCTTGCTCTCGACCGAAGTGTTAGAAGGATAGTCAACCATCACCATCCTTTGACCCTTTGGTACTGTACTGTATCTCCATCTGTACACTATCCATTGGCGACTGTTTACCTGATGACTTTCTGCTGACAGCTTACTTACACTGCTCTGACTGAACAGGGAGATGCAAAACCACAACGCCACAGTGTTCATTTACTTAACAGCGTACAGACACACGCAGAGATGGACAGCCCTTTCACCTCCTGCGAACAGGAGCAATCTCACTAATGTAGGAGTGCAGGTGGATGGGGTGGAGGAGTACAGTATGCATTTGCATTTACTTCTACCCTTTTAGTCCGCTGTTCCCCTATCCATCCAGAGTCATCAGTCAGATGTTAGATCCTCCTGTCTGGTTCAGGGTGTGTTAAGCTGCTAATGACTGCCGGTGCACTGTAAAGCACACATGACCCCGGATGGTCGGATCACTTGTAAAAGCGCATCCAGCACTGTCATTCAGTCACAGGATGTGGCTTATGAACCCATATCTACATATCTACTATTTGTTCTGCTGCTGGATTGGATGCATGCACTCGTTTTTTGTCTTTTCATTTGTTTGAACAAAACATCCTGTGTTGACAAACCACAACTTATGGCAGCGACCTGCCAGAAGGGCACCTGTGCTAACGGTTCAGTATTCGCAGGGCTCGGCACCGGTATTATCTTTTCCGTTTATCTGATTTCATTTTAAATGTTACCGATATCCAAATATATCACCCCGAAGTCTTGAGAGGTGTGAACGTTGAGTGTTGACTTTTCTCAATGATGAGAGCTGCAACTTTGGTCAGCTTGGTTTCATGACAGTTATGCAGTGTATTCCACCAGTGAGGAGTTATCACAGTAGAAAAACACTGAGAGTATAAACATACAGTGGAGATGTGAATTATGCAGCAGGTGTGGTTTTAGAATGTTGCAGACAGTCATCATTTTGATTAAAGATGACTACAAATACAAAGAGCTACTACACAGTACCTCCATGACTGACTCACAGTGTTCAGACCTACAACACATGCAATGAGGACAACAGTGATGTACAGAGCAATGTCATTTTCGGACTTTCTACCTTCAGACACCACAGAAATTAAAAGGTAGAATGAACTAAAATAAAATAATAATCTGTTATATAGAAAAACACTGTTTTATATATACTTTTGACCAATTTATTTAACTCCTCCCTTGGTGTATAGTGTAGAAGGAGAGGAGATACTTACCTGTTTTATATTATTTTATATATTATATATTACTTTTATTTTATTTTTACTTTCTTGCTAACCTCATCGTGTATTTTTCTTGTATGATTCTGTGTGTATATTGTTGCATATGATCTGTGTGGACACCAGGAATTGTTGTAAATGCTAATGGTGACCCCAATAAACAAAACAGAATGAAACAAACAAAGCTAAGCTAAGATAAACTAAATTAAACTGAACTAAACTAAGTTAAACCTAACTAAACTAAGCTAAGCCAAACTAAATAAAACTAAACTACACTAAACTAAGCTAAGCCAAACCAAACCAACCCATGTAAACTAAACTAAGCTAAGCCAAACCAACCCAACCCAACTAAGCTAAGCCCAACCCAACTAAACTAAGCTAAACCCAACCCAACCCAACTAAACTAAACTAAGCTAAACCCAACCCAACCCAACTAAACTAAGCTAAACCCAACCCAACCCAACTAAGCTAAGCCCAACCCAACTAAACTAAGCTAAACCCAACCCAACCCAACTAAACTAAACTAAGCTAAACCCAACCCAACCCAACAAAACTAAGCTAAACCCAACCCAACCCCACTAAACTAAGCTAAACCCAACCCAACTAAACTAAACTAAGCTAAACTAAACCAAACTAAACTAAACTAAACTAAACCATAAGACAAGAAGATACAGCCTGCATTAGAAACACCACAGTAAAACTGTAACTGCTGCCTTGAGTCCGAGCTGACCACAGTTTGTGGTTTCCACCATCAGTGAGGGAACTATAAACTTTTTATATAACTATAAAGTTTACTTCTCGAGAAAAACTGGTGACTGAATGTTTGATACTAAAAGACACTTGAAGTGTGCAGTAACACCCAAAACTCACTGGCATGTTCTTTCAAAACGGGTGGTCCTGGAAGTTTGATGACATTGCGACTACTTGTGTTCTTAGTCTCTTACCAGATAAAAAAGTTAACACAGTTCTCTCAAGATACTTACACACTCTTTTATGTGACAGTGTATACTCCAGCAGAGCAGAGTTATATCAAATTGGACGGCACATAGCAGTTTATATGATAGTTTCCACTAATTTGACTAATTCTGGATTCAAATCAGGATCTTCTTGCTGTGCTGCACCACCATGCTGCCGTAGAGTAATATAACTGCACAGTCGTATGAATAAATCAAACAGTGAAGCACACAGCCAGGGTGATATCTGATATCAATACAGTGTCATTATTAGCTCCAGATCATATAAGTTTAACCTCAGCTGCTGCAAGTGAAAATATACTGTAAATGTGCATCTGACCTGAGGTGAAGCAGAGTTCTTCTTCAAATAACTATTCACCTGTTGTCACAACCACAATCCAAATCAGTCTCTCACAATCCTAATACCATTAATGAAGTTCATGAATCACACACATGTGACTGCTGTGGTATTTATGTAAATGACAGTAATCATGATATTACTATCAGGTCTGTATACCTGATTGTTTCCATGTGGTTTTTCTACTTTTTGGGGAGGGGGATCATTGAAGTTCGTCCTGAAAAACTTTGCTCAAGTGTTAACTGGAGAAAAAAAAAAAAAAAATAGAAGCTGGTTGTGTTGGGGGTGGGGGTGTGGTGGGAGGAGTATGGGGGGGGGGGGGGGGATTTGAATGAATATCATGATAAAGCCTCGCTAATCTCCCATTCCAATCTGATTCTCAGTAGGATATATCTCTTATTTCTATACTTAGGTGACCCACGCCGCTTCTTTTGTGGATGTTCGGTTCCGCGGGATCAGTGGGAAATTGGAAAAGAGATGTACTGCGCGCGTGCCACCTCAAATTGGATTGCACGGCTTCTTAAATGAAAGCAAATAATTTCACGGCTAATGGGCTTAATTTCAGGAAATAATTCCAGATTTCCACAGTTGGCTATTTTGCATGTGATTTCTGCAGAGGGCTTGCCACTTTTGGGGATGTTGCTTTTCCTCTCTCTCTGTTTGTGTGTGTGTGTGTGTGTGTGTGTGTGTGTATGTGTGTTTTCATCGAATGTTCTCGAATTAAAGAGCAGATGCTGTTTTTCAGCAGATCACTTTTAGCGCATCCAAAGTTGATCAAATGTGTGACACTGTTGCTTTGACCACTTTGGTTTGGAGCTCGGCAGCAGTTGTTGTGGGCGGTGATAGGACCAGCGCTGCTTTTCTTTCCCAGCTTTTATTCACCGGGGGGACAGAACAGAGGAACAAAGTTATTACCAAAAAAAAAAAAAAAAGGATAAAAGGAAGAAGAAAAAAAAAAACCTGACATAAACAAGAAGTAAAAAATGTGATTGCCAACAAAGAAGTGATTAAGCCTCACAAAAAAAGTCTTCAGTGGTTAAATAAATAAAGAAATAGCTGTAATTAAATAATGAATGAAGGAATCAGTCCATAAAGTGTTGATTGATGTCCAGGAAAGGGGGTCTTTTTAATGGAGGCTGGCTGACAGTGATTGCGAAGGCCCATTTACCAGCTGATGTTTTGTTATGATTGGACATGTCAGTCTTCCTCCTCTGATTAAAAAGAGAGGGGGAAAAAAAAAAGCCCAAATGCGCCCCGCGTCCTCTCCTTTATGTCTTTTTTTTTTTTTCTATTCTCTTTCCATCCGCAGGCATAAAGCGATGGGTACATATTATTTTGTCAATCCGCTGGAATGGGTGACATTCAGGGGGTTTTGTAAAGATGCCCACTGCCCTTTACGTGTTATCTTGAAGACGCCACTTTCTCCCGGGAACTTAGTCATGTAATAGGTGTTTGTGCTGTTTGGGGCAAACAGGTTTTAAATGGATTGTTTTGTTTTCAGACTCTGGAGAAGCACAAAAGCTGGAAGAGCTTCCTGCAAACAGGTTTCTGTGCATTAATTTCTATCAAGTCTAACACAACATTCTTAAGATACATCTGCTTGAATAATGCATACAGCACCTGGCTACAGGGTCAAATGCAATCCACTGGATTTTGTTCTAACACTTTTTTTAGTTTTCTATATTGTTTATTCCCCTGAAGATGCTGCTATGCCTGATAAACAAGCTATTGTCATAGTTCTATGTTTCATATGCTGCTTGCAAAAAGTAGAGCCCTCCACAAAATAGTTCCCGAGCATCTGATGACAGCTAAGTCACGTCCTCTGTAATATTTCTCTGTATCTGAGGATTTAGACAACATCAAAATGTATAATCTATCATTACACACAAATTACACATATACTTTACAGATACAGGTATAGATAAACTAGATCATTTTTAGTTTAAATGTCTTAAAATCTGGCTGTTCTTTGGGGGAAAAAAGTTTAATGGGTTTAGTATAACCTAACTAAATGTACTTACCTGGCAGATTAGACATATGTAAATATTTAAGTTTGTGTATAATATAGGGAGATGAAAATTTACTAATTTATTTAAAATGTAAATGAATAAATAAAATGTAGTTTTGTGATTTTTTATTTTGAGCCTTAGCATTTCTAAAATCCTGGCTTTTGCCCTGCTCCCATGTGTATTTTCAGTCAAAAGTTCCAAATATGCAAGTCACCCTTTTACTTTGTATTCTGAACAGAGTTTAATATTAAATTATATTATAATTGAGATTTTTCCTCAATGAGGATTTCAGCATTAGGGATTTTATAGTCAAAGTAACACATATAAGTATTGAAATTTGACAACCAGGGATTAACCTGTGACAACACTTGTTGAGTAGACCTGTGTCAGCTGCATGTTTCTATATAAACATTTCTGAAAGTTATTAGCTCAGGCCAGTGTGCAATGTGCACCATAATTGACACTAAAGGCCTCATTATGTTTCATATGGAGATCTTGTCAAATCATCTTAGTGTCCGAAGTCCCCTCCAAATGGCAGAACGATTGGGGGTTGTGTCTGAAAATTCTCGTAACTTTTCTCAAGTGCCAATCTCAGCCATTCTGCTCAGCGATTGTCCCAACGAGTCCTTTAAATTAAATGACGCAGATATGTTGTTTGACCATTGACCCAAAAATGACAAGTATGAGTGTTTTTCTAATCTGGCACCCCTAAATGACTACAGTACAGTCCAGGAAAATCATCAACTTAGAGATACGTCATCTAATAATTACTACGGCCACTAGATGGCATCTGTCACCCAAACGTGACTACATGTTTTTGAGTGAGCAACATTACGACCTGTTGTCGCTTACTTGACTGGCCAGGTGTACGCAGGTCTGACAGTGGGCAGGGGTCAAACTTCTTGTGCAACACTACGAATGCCTTTGAGGGAAGTCTGTCTGAAAGTTTACGTGGTTTTCCCGATTATAACGATTCGTCACATCAAAACTACAAAGACAGTATTCTTTGAGAATCCTTTCGAAGTCTTTGGACGACCTACGATAGTTCGTTTGAGTATATTTAAAGCCTTTAGCTGGTTGATGTCAGCAAATCATGTGACACATTTGGTTATGGTTTCATCTAAACTGTATTTATTACAAAAATACATGCACAATAGTCTGATTTTGAGATAGTTTTATGCACAGTTGTGAAAATAAACCGAGGGACCTTAAGGTGATAAACAGGTGCTGATTTTAATACATACCAACATCACAAAAACGTGCCTGGACCCCCTAAGAGATTATAAATCTGCTGTAAACAAGACCAGAATCCCTTTTTCCTTCTATAAACAAGACAAAAATCCCTCTTTCCCTCCACACACAGCGTTTGTCTTGAACTCTAGGTTATTTTGGCTCCACGTTCACAACACCTAAGTCCCTGCAGATTTCCTCCCGCAACACAATCCTGAGCCAAAGGGATATTTTTCACTCAGGCTTCACTGCAGCGTACCATAACGGCTCCTTAATACAGTGCTGCTGGTGTATGGTCCCTCTCTCTTCCAACGGCGACCCCTTTAAACCTGCCATATGGAGGAACGAAGGGTCCATCTTTGTTGTCCCCCACCTCTACTGCTCTCTGCAGGCAGGCTAAACAGCCTGGCCCGACTCCCAGAAACTAAGTTAAGGCAACTTAAAGTTTAGTGCGGCTGACTTCTTTTTTCGTGGCCCGGGAGTTCAATGCGTCAGATGCTGCTGCACTGACGGGAGCAGCGCGACGACTGCGGAGAGATGGGGGCAGCAACAGATGGAGGTCCGCGAGGGGTCACTCTGCCTGGACCTCGCCTTAGCAGTGCTCTTTGAGGATTTTAGCAGAGCAGAATGGTCCTTAAAGTCTCTCAATGAACATTAAATGAGTCAACTATGACTTGAAGCTGCGAAAACAAAACCTCAAGGGTGGCTGTTTGGAAACATAAACACATGGTTGAAACTATTCTGAGGATGACAGGTTGAGAGCGGTTAACATATTCAAATATTGGAGGCTGAAAAGCGCTCTATGACTCGAAATCGCCCTGTATGTGTGGAATCAGGGACCGTTGAGATATTACATTATTTGGAGGAGGAAGGTTTGAGGGAAACAAAAGAAGCAAACAAACAAAAAAAATCATCCCACTGATGTCATTTCAATTTTTGTCAGGCAACAGACTGCTGAAATCAAGCACCACACACACACACACACACACAAACCTGCACTGTTTCCTTTATGTTTGTCTTAAATGACAGCTCTGTTGTCAGTCCTGTCCTGCTGAAAGTAAAAGTGAAAGAAACGTTTAAACTGAAGCTGCAAAGTAAAAGAACAAAACAAATATATTGATGTTTTCCTTTTCTTTAGCAGGCACGACGCTTTCATAAGCACAATACAGTCATCTTATAATGTTTCTCACATTTCATACCAGGTTCCTAGATTGTAGTAACCAACACTGTCATTGTCTGTGGAGAGATGTAAAATCATCGGGGGTGGACATAGTATTCAAATTCTTTACTTATTTATAGTAGTAATACCACACTATAATAATACACCATTAGAAGTGAAAATCCTCAATTCAAAATTTGATTTCAGTCAAGTTACATTTAGTTTTAAGCTTTAGGGACATTACAGGAACATGTGAGTTGCATTTGTAAGTGGATTTGAGTGGAGAGCAAGTGTTTAGTGTAGCTGCTTGGTCAAATTATCAGATTCAATGTAAGTGCTGGATTTTAAGTGACATTTCTGACCTAAACCTCTTGATTGACAAGCAATTCTTAAGTAAGGCTCTGCAGAAGCACAGCACAGCAAATGATATCTCAGCATTCAGGTCGAATGAAAAAGAAAATTGCCTCATTTGTCACCAATTCCATCATAGCTGAAGACTGCAAGCAGCGGGGAACTGCTCTGTCATGATGTTGTCTAAGAACCTGCTAATTAGAGATCAATGGAGTGTCTGTTCAATGTTTGTTTAAGGGATTTAACTGCGTTTCCCCCAATCCATTCATGACACTGAACAATGTTACTCTGTAAAGTGACAGTGACAGTTCCCTACAGTCTTCCTTTTCAGTACTTGGATTTTATTTTTGTAGCTCTAGTTATTGATTCTATCAGTTGTGATAACATATTTGTTTAGGATAAGTAATTGCTGAGATCTTGGAATGCGGGAATATTGGATATGATTATCCAATGGGAATGTCACTTATTTTAGAAGAAAAAACTAGACATGCCAAATTTTGTGCCATGGAGGTATTAAGGAGAACTGGATGTAGTGTTCAAAGATGGCACTCATTCATTCCTAGAAAAGTTGCTCAGTGGTGCATGACGCCCAAAAAAAGTCTTCCATGTGTCTGCCATGCTTCTGAAGACTTCCTCTAGCTTTTAGGGCCCATAGAGCATGTGCACTAGAGTCCTTCTCCAGGTGATCTGAGCAGGGCCGTATAAAGACTTGACTGACATTCATGATTTAGTTTTTTGGGTCAGCGTGTATTATGTGATGGACCAAGAAGTTGTAATTGCAGTTTGGCCTCTTTGTCAGTAGCCTCACAACCCAGCACTGTTCCTAGGGTTTTGGTGTGCATGTACAATACACAACAAGTCAAATTTAAAGGGGACACATTTCCAGGTCTATGTTTTTAATCTGGAGCTCTACTGCACTATATTTGCATGATTTACAGTCCCTTTTTTATATTATACTGAGCCTTTATGCAGCCCCCTCAGTTCCGCCTCTGTCTAAAACAGGCCGTTCTAAAACCCAGGCCGTTTTAGCTGTCTCTTTAAAGCTCCCCTCCCAAGGCGTCCACTTACTTCTGATTGACTACCTTTTGGAAGCTGTGGGTCAGCTGACTTATGGGAACTTATGGGTGGCTCAGGAGGCTACATAAACATACCACAGAAGTAGGATTTCACTACTTTTTCTTGTTCTTTTTAAAATGTCAACTTCTCAAATACAGTCATACATGTTCAAGCTAGAATCCGAAATATGAGAGTGGACAACACAAACAATGCATGGAAAAGCCTTATCAACAAAGATTACAGAATAGATAGTTTTTGGGCATTCAAAAGTTAGAAAAAACCCTTGCAAATGAAGTATCATAGTCAGTTGAAGCCCTGGCTTTTAACTTGCAGGGATTTGCATTTCTACATACGGTAACCCCAAGTTTTGGAACTTTAATGTTTAGCATATATATGCAACATTATAATAGCATATGTATAACAGAAAACCAGAAAAGGCATATTATGTCCCCTTCATTTTCTCTTCCGTATGAGCTTGACTAGGGGTCTGTATAGGGTCAGTCAGTTCACCAGACTGCTTGTGTTTTGGACCACATTGAAATATATACTCCAGAGTGTTCCAAGACCTCAGCAATTACAGTATAACTGATAGAAATGACAGTCAGAACTATGAAAATAAAACCCAATTGGCAGTAAACCTTAGTTCTGAGGTAGTTAGTTATTTCGCAACAATCACTAAGGTTAGTCCGTTTCAATAGAATCTTATCCAAATATGAATGATGAATACAGTTTTATTTAATGCTCATTTAAACTTTAAACGGCAGGTCAATATTGGGGTTAATCCTGTCTAATAAACCTGATAAGCAACATATAAGAATAAACATATCTTTAATAAAGCTATATCTTAATGTAAACTGAGGTCAGGAGGAGTGGCCAGCATCATTACAAATGGCTGTAGCGCTGAACCCATCAACAGTAGCAAAAGAGGAAAGAGCACATTAATTCAGGCCAGTCGATACTAGCAGGGCCGGCTAATAAATAACCCAGAGTTTGGTTGTGGGGTTGGCCGATGTCTTTCAGGCGCCTGTGGCATCTTAATGTGCTGTTTTAATCAGGGCCAGCGGCCGCTAAAGGGCTTACACTAGCACATTGCCTGCTACATTTCCCCACACGTTCCAGGGATTTACATAGAGGGCCAGTAAGCCATCACCGGAGCCCCTTGTCCTGCCTTATTATTCTCATTCTCATTCCCTGTATCAAAACCTCACTACAGCCTGCGGTAGACTGTCACACTAAGGCTCAACCCCCCTTTCCTTTTTTTTAAATTAAAAAGACAAATGGCTTGTGTTGGGTCAGGAGCAATAAGGAAGGCTTTGATAGGTAATGATGTTGGAACCCCCATTTTACCAGCCTTTATCCTGTTAGAGTGAAAAACCCTCTTTGTGCTGGTCTGAGGTGTTCAGCAGGCGGGGAAACAAGCAGCAGAGGGAGAGCCGGGGCAGAAGTTGGATGTTAATACAGAGATTGTCCGAAGATTATAGCAGGTTCGGTGAGATTCAGCTGGCAGATTTAAGTCGCTGCCTCTCCGCACCGGTAACCATGCCAACTGCACCGGGAAACTATTAAAACAGCTCTGCATCGCAAAGTAGGGACACCCCTAAGAAAGAAACAAAAAATGGCAGTCTATTGGCCCGCAAACCCAGGATAAGCTTCTCATCAGTTTGGGAACAGCAGGCTGCTTATGGGACAAAACACTTTGCAGAGGAGAGGATTTTGACTCACTGACTCATTTTCATACATATTGTTTCCATAACTTTTGGGGTTGGATGAGCTAATGGCAGCAGCCGACTTGAAGAAATCATTGTTTTTCAGCAGCTTTTCAGCGGCTATTCTGAATTCCTTGAATAATTGCACCATCAGTGTCACTAAGGCCGTGGTTACAACTCTCATAAGATCAAATCTGATAAGTAGCACAGTTTTAAAGACTCTGAAATCTCACACGATGTGATGTGATGTGAGAGCAGCAGAAGTGGTCCGACCTCAGACGCACTAGATAGTTTTGATTTTATTGTTACATCTTCACTAGTGCTCATCTCTCTGGTTTATAATGCTATCTACAGTCGGATGTGTAGAGGTGGATCAAAACAATGATGTCCACAAAAGAAACGAATCACATATTTTCTGTACTTACACTTGATATTTTAGGTGCATAAGTGCGTTCACACCAGGCGGGGAGCTCCGGTCCTCTGAAATGATGCCAATGCGGAAGTAACTTAAAACTGCATTCTATCAAAAGGCCACCAGGGGGCGACCGTTTTGGTGTCAAAAGGACTTCCGTCTCTATACAAGTCAATGGAGAATTCACCAACTTCTCACTTGATTTCTAACCTCAGTAAACGTTTTCAAAATGTTTTTATGGTCTCAATCGCTAGTTTAAAGCCTTCTTCAATGCAGTATGATGTTCATTTGTGAAATTTTGGCCTCTCTGATTTTATATTTGATTTGAAACAACAGATTGAATGAGTAAATGGAAGAGAACACAATGGACAACTAGTAGACTATGATTACAGTCTCATAACAGTTTTGTCACTTGGCAATCCCCAAAATCCTGCAAGGACACAAACACTTGTTTTTCCATATTGAAATAGAAACCTAAAAAAAAGCTGTTTGCTACATTTGGACGAGATGGTGGATAGAGAGATGTTGAAAATTAGAACTGTAAACTCGGGGAAAACAGCTGGAAGAGACTTCCCTCCAAAGAAAATCAACAGCATCAGTTGTTTATTGAAATGTCCTCAAGAGTACTCGACAAGTTCAGCATTGTCAGACTCATGGTGGATAATATTCTAGAACATATTTCAAATTTCAATGTAGCAGAACCAGACATATCTTTTTTATTCAGTGTATTCTGCTTTGTTCAAAAGCAGGTGTTTACCCACAGTACAACTCAACTGGTGATAGCACTGTCAGAGATTCTTGGGCGGACCTTAACTGCTCTCCTTTAAGGGAGTATTTCTCAGTGATTGAGCACTAATGTCTCTGGACAGTGAGAGGGACAGCGCAGTGGCACATTCAAGTCAACCAATCACCAGCCAGCCAGATACGTTAATGAGCTCTGAATGTGCATACCTAATGACCAATCACTCATCCCCATTGTTTGTCTGGGAAACTCCATCTCTTTTGTTTTTATTCTCAACAAATTCACTGGACTATTTAAATTTGATCTTTTTACAGTTGACAAGCTTTAGTTTATTCTCTATTAATAATTCTATAGTCTACACAATAGCCTGCATTAAATAAACTTTGGATATTAAAGGGTAAGATTTAGAGGCCTAATGATGAAACAATAGCAGCATAAAAAAAAGTGTAGTTAGTAATATAGCTTCTTAAACATGGCAAACTATTCAGTTAGGACACACACCTCTCACTCTTCCTTTCCCAGTCTCTTCTCTCTTGTCCTCTCTGCACAGTGTGAGCCAGCCGCTGTAAAACAAGAGAAATAGTGGTGGGATGTGTCAGGCTCTTTGCTCTTATCACAAATCACAGACCTGTGTTGTTTCTGATGGGGTTGGCGGGTGTGGGGGGGGGGGGGGGACGAGGGACGAGGGGTGGTGCGGGGCATAGACTGGCACTTTCTTCTTTTGTTATCCCTCATCAGAAAAGCCAGGCAACAGATGCAGGCTTTTGAATTGGCTCCTAGAAGGTGACCCCCATAGGCCAAGGTCCTTCTCTTCCCCCCACACAACCCGTTAGTGTGAAGACTAACCTAGTGTGAGTGTTCTAAGTGCAGTTTGCTAACAATAAGGTTATTTGTATAGCACTTTTCTTAACGCACTACCAAAGTGTCAGACAATAATTACATTATACAGAAAAGAGAAAAACTAGACGAATTACAGAATAATAAGAAATAAAGTAATCGAATATTTTACAGGAGATATAGAATTTCGGTGAAAGTCGAGATGATATCAAGAAAATGCCTTTTAACTCTTTTAGGTCACATCCCCTGTCATATTGTGCACCTGTTTAACAATATATGCCAAAAAATACAAAAAAAAAAATCTATTTCTTTGTATCATATTTATTTCCTGTAAAACAAAAATACAGCGTGTGCTTACGTAGACTTGAACCAACCAATTTCAACCAATAATATCATGACTTTCACTTTGACCTGTCACCTTTTGTTGGACGATACATTGTCTCAGAAATAATCCCAATAAGCGATAACCATATGCCACTGATATAATGATAAAACGGATAATGAATACAGTTTAGACCTTCTCTATGTGTAAAGTGCCTTTAAAATGACTTTTGTTGTGATTTGGCGCTGTATAAATAAAGATTGATTGATAATATAATAGCATAATAATGCAAGGGGGCAGGGGGGTTGGGATTTAAAGATTCTCCACTCAGGACTAAGACAGTGAGGAATGGATGACACTACTTGCTTAGCCAATGTGGCATTAATAGCCGGTTAGCTGCTAATGTGAAGTGTGACAATATTGAGATAAAAAAATGATCAAGATCAGGTCCATGTATCATATGATACATCCATATATAGACATGATGATGTTGATAATTACATTATTGTACAATAAGTCGATAAGGTAATTATTGTGACAGGCCAACTTCCACCCATCAATCAATCCTCAACGTTTAACAGTACAGAGCTGAGATTAATTATGACACGCCCACTTTTAAACGTTCAACTCACATTCCTCCCAATGTTTTCCCCCCCAACTCTCTGTCCTGTTTCGCTTAAATTAAAAAAGTTGATTAGAGATTTTTACCTGCTTACAGATACTTTTAACAGCCTGCAATAGTTACATTGTATTCAAATAGCTTCTTCGTGAGCAAGACTTGCTATATTTGTCTTGTAGTTTGTGGGTACCATTAACAACACCAGCCTTACGGATGAAACTGTCTTTTAAAATAGCCCACATATATGTTTTAAACCACATGTGTCATGCTCAAGGCCTGTGGGCTGCATTTCTGACCTCTGAGATGATTTTGTGGAAAAGTTGCAGAAGAGGGTCGAATTAGCAAGTCTTTTAGATAACATAGGGCAGTGTGAATGCATGTGTTTTAATTGAGCTGTAACTTTTATTTGCGTAAATAGCTTTTATTGCCTTAATATGTTTTCATATTAGGTCTTATATTGCGTTTATATAATGCTTTCATGTTATATTTTATATTGCTTATCTGTTCTTATTGCTTTTTATATTTGCTGATTATGTTGAATGTTTTTTTTATATTGTAATCAGGGCTTACTAATAAATGAGAGCTTGTTCTTGCTCTACCTTGTCTAAATAAAGGTTTGAATGAATACTGTCCAATCCATTGCAACTTCCTACATTAGAACTCCTGCTGAGATCTGGTTGGTTGTGAATATCTGTGAATATGTCACGTTATTAGGTTTTAATAAAGTGACATATATTAACTATTTAGATTCTCAATATGTGGTCAGTTTGTCCAATTAACACCTATTTTGAAATTTGCCCAGATGTTTTAGGTGACCATAGAGCATATGACTTCCACTGGCTAACCTCCAGTTTAGCCGTACATAAACTTGAATGGGGAGAAAACAATTTGATAATACTCTCACTGCCAGAAGGGGAAGACAAAAGTTCTGCACTGCAAGTTTAAATTGATGCATGATACAACCTCTGCAAAGGACATATTCCAAGAAGTGGAGACATATGTGAATGACATGAAGTTGCTGTGGAACAAGCTCACATGACTAACGACAGACAGGGCACTGGTCGTGTGCGGAATCAGGAATAAACTGTTGGGAAGTATGAGAGATAAGTCGATGAGGAGGTGAGCTGACAGTGTATCATTGTATTATACACCAGGAGACGCTTGGTGGTAAAGGCACTGAACGTGGAACATGTGATGAGCACTGAGACAAAGACAGTGAACCTTATTCAGAGCAGGGGGTTGAACCACCAAAGGTTTCAGCCATTTCTTGAGGAGGTGCATTTGGAATATGAAGATGTGCTCTACCACACAGAGGTGGGATGGCAAAGTCAGGGATCTAAGGCTTTTTTATAGTCGTGCAAGGAAATATGCCATTTTATGGAAAGCAAGGGGAAAGAGCCAATGAAGCACCAAGACGAGAGGTGCCTGACTTTTTTGTGTGACATAACAAACAATCTCAACACGCCGAACCTACAGCTGTAGGACGCAACCATTTGATCACAGACATGTACGATGCACTGAAAGCTTTCAAAACCAAATTATGCTCAAAGGAAAATTAAATGCAACAAACCACTCTACATCCAGCCAAACAATCACTAACATGCCAGTGAGTTTACAAGTGCCATAAATTCAATTTCAGACTTTTCAGCAATCTGTTTACCATTGATGTGGACAGTGTACCAGTAAACATGCAGATAGAACTTTAGTGTAACAGTGCACTGAAGGCCAAGTATCACTCCTGTTTTACCACAGAGACTATACCTGAACTCTGTCTACAGACCGCCCCATGGTTTCCATGTTTGGTAGCAGCTGTTCTCTGTCATGAAGAACAATAACGGACACCTTCATTCCAGCAGCTCAGAGTTTGACCTCAAACTCTAATGAACTTACAACAAAAAAGAAAAAGATGGCAGATGTCTCGATCAAGGAAATATGAACACCCAATGGACGTACAAAGCTCCTGAGGTGGGAGTTTAAATAGATATTGATTTGTTTTGTTGATAACTAAGAACTCATTATTTTATGATGCACAGCTGGCCGATATTCTGTGAGATAGTTAGAACAGTAGATCTGTTTATAGTGTTTTATTTTTGGACTATTAGAAGCACAACTTGGCTTGATTTTGTTGTTACTGCAAGTACTGACACTGACATTTTGAACAAATAGGTCTATATTAAAACAACATTGTGCTAATAGACATCTACTTATCGGGCCTTTCATTTTTTTAAGGTGGCCCCTTCAGTGACTGAGTTTGATCCAAGCAACATTTTGTCATTATTTTAAATTATAAAGACAAAAAAATGTAATTGTGAAGTTTTTAGGGGTTCTAGACATATTGAGCGCACAGCTTTTAGAGCACTTTGGATAATTTCATCCAGCTTTCATGACAATTTTCTTCATCTGGCACCCACAGTATGTATGATATGTATACCAGGAGTTACAAAGTGCTCTGCAAGGAGAACAAAGTATCAAAATTGAACTTTAAGGCATCACATTTAAACTGTGAGTGTTCCAAAAACCGCACTATATAGAATCATAAGCACATCTCTGCCTCCATGTAGGTTTTTTATGTGTCAAATGTAAATGTTGAAGGTCTGGAAAGAGAGACAGAGAGAAAGAAAGTGTGTGTGCTGCATGGTTAAAGCTGCTCTCTCACCCTGGGAACAGTAACATCAATAGAGTAGAGAGAGAGAGAGGGGGGGTATTAGTCAGGCCCAGGCATAGGTTACCCAGGAATTAATGAACTTTCAGTCGGTCTCCTTATCCCGTCGTATTGACAGGATGAAGTCGGAAAAGCCTCGCCGGTCCTCGGCGCTCTGCTCCCGAGTGGAAGAACAGAGAGGGAGAGTTTCCTGAAATGAAAAAGCAACGGTTCTTATCTCTCAGACAGGTTGTAAGAGGGGGCCGGCGAACAAGGCAGAGGGCACACACACACACTCACACACAGAGCGCTACCATCACCCATCCAGCAGTGAGAGAATGATTCATTCCAGAATGCTTTTATCTGACCTGAGCCAAGTGTTCTACACACTGCGGTCAGGCCTGCCGAGCGCTTTCTCACTTAGAGATTTCACTGTGTGAGAGAGCGAGCGTGTGTGTGTGTGTGTGTATGTGTGTGTGTGTGTGGGGATAGTGGGGGTTGGAGGCCACATCTCTCTGTATGTACTGTCTTTGAGAGAAAAACTAGTCTCCTGGGGCTTGTCTCAACAGATCATCACATTTCTGTACTTTAATTTTTTTTGCCACTTTGGTTTTTGTTCTCAGGTAAAGCAGATACGTTTTAGACATATGAAGCTCAGGTTCAAGCTTCTGTCAGCCAGACAACTGAACTAAAAAAAAGCTACACAAATCCAAGACATGGTCCAGATGATGAGATGACTTACTGCTCAGTGGACCCCCCCCCCAGGACATATGAACAACAGCTCAAACTAGGTGTTGTTAATGTAAACCAGACTCTGCAACTGCATGTTCTGTTTACTGAGAAATGTTTGGTGTAATAGTTTATGAGAAATAGCTGACAGCTTCTATATTTTCACAGACTGAAAAGATTAAGTGTTAGAAAAAAATCTATGACAGCGAGTGGTACGTTCACTGTTGCCAGATTGGCCGGTTTTCCTTCCTATCGAGCGACTTCATTCAATAAAAAAAATGACGGTTCGTATAAACGTTTGGCTGTATTCCAGTTAAATCCGCCCCTCCTCTTATCTGAGTAGATTGAGCTTGACAGTGCGCTGAGTTCAGAAGGTGCAATGACTGATAACTGGTGACCATTCAAACCAAATGCCACTTCGCTTTACAACTACATGAACGTTTGAATGAATATTGTCTGAGATCTGTGATAAAATGGTAACATCTGCTCATATAAATGGAACCATTTCACATTTTCTAAAAGACTTTTGTTTTATGATCATTATTGTTTAACCCTTACATACTGTTCGGGTCAAATTTGACCCTGTTTTGACATTTGACAGCTGTAAAAACACCCCAAACGCCCTGAAATGTAATGACTTTTCATGAAGTGGCCAAAAATGCACAAAAATGGATGTTATACTTTGATTGCTATTCTTTTTAGTTTTAGTCCATTGAGGCTGTCCTGGGTCGATTTGACCCCTATGACCCCTTTATCACGCTTTAATGGTTATATAATAAAGTTCCATAAAGTTCTTGTCATTTTCACTTTCACTAAAATACATTTCCATCATTATTGCTATGTTATATATTCATGTCTTAGGTAAAATAGGACATGATATTGTGTGATAGGAGATGTTTAGTGGTGTAAAAGCTAAAAAAATACACTCTCTCTGCTCTCTGAAACATGAATCAAGGTTTAATCACATTTATTGATCAGTAGAGTTAAAAAGAAGGTATTCATCTTATACTCCTTTTTAGCTCCTGTCTCTTTAAGGCTCCCCTCCTGATGAAGCTTCCCCTCGGCAGTTTTGGTGGCTGACGTGGCTACGTAAACAGTCCTTGTAGTATTTTATTTCAATTTTTTTGGTTATTTATTCAAAGTGGAAACGATTAGGTTGAAGCCCTGGATTTTGACTTGCAGGGAGCATTTCGAACCTTCCGAATACCGAATTTTTTTTACCTTTGACCAAGTTTTACAGATAAAAAAATATCATCACAAAAAGCATACTGTCGTCTTTAAAACGTAGGTCACCAATCAAATTACACCGTCAGTTGGTAATAAAAAATCTCAACCATGGTATAAATACTATTAGAGTAGCTGCAAAAACTAAATAAATGACCAACACCCACATGAAAAAGGGACCCCCCACCCCAAAAAAAGGTTGATTTTCTTTGATGCCATAGAGGAAGATTGCATGATTTGATAAGTAAACCAACAGCTCCAACACATTTTAACTAGCAGCAAATAGTACAGTAAGTACTTCTACTGAGTTGTCTACATACTGCCTATGACCCCCCGCCCCCCCCCCCCTGCTCCTCCTTCCCACACCTCTGACACCCACCCACATGCATATGCTGCCTTCCTGAACTAATCAAGCGCAGCCCCTTTTTGTTGCCTTTTGACCATCCTCCTAATAGAAAATTGACATTTTGGAAGCTTTCATGAAGGAAAAAGAAAGAAAAAAAATCTTAATCTCTAACCTTTTTTTTTTTTTTTTTTTTAATGAAGCCAAAAAAGAGAAAAAAAAAAATCTTGAGTGGCAGGGAAAATGCTTAGCATGTGTTGTGTGATCCTTCGCCCGCTGCACAGATATTAAGACTTTTGAATGAATAAATTAGCAGAAGGAAGCAGACGCCAAATCCTTTCCTTTGTGATTAAAGAAACTCCATCAGATTCCTCGCCTTTTTTTTTTTTTTTACATTAAAAGGGTTGTTGCGAAGAAAAAGAAAATGGCATTCTTTTGGGTGCCCTGCCCTTACACACACACACACACACACACACACACACACACACACACACACACACACACACACACACACACACACACACACACACACACACACACACACACACACACACACCTCACAATCCTCCCGCCTTGTCCATTCATTCAACACATTTCTCCGGGGCACCATTGCTATTCTGTCTGTCTGTGGCTGCACAAAGATTAGCCCTCTGCTGTGATTTAAAAAAGACCAAGTAAAAGAGGGAAAAAAAGAAAAGAAAAGGGTAATCATACTTCCATTCTTCACTCATTTCTGAAAAGAGAATTTCCTCTAATTCTCCACATAATAATGGGTTTATAGCCTTTATTTGTAAGTGGATGGGTCGGCCTTAATTACAGTCATTGGAGACCCTACATTCTGCTTTTGTAATCTCCGACATATCAGCACTTGATGAGATTACTGTTTAATAGGTGGTAATATTTCAATTTTGAAAACGTGATTACCCTTTGTTGATATCAATTTCTGTACAATTCAGCGTCTTGCGATTTGCAGAAACGCCTAAATTGAGTCGTAATGAACTCACATTTTAATATCCACATTTTAGTAATTATAACAATACACGCTTTCCTCTATTTTTTTTTTTTTTTGCTGCATTATGTCGCAATTACTGCAGCAGCACTTTCCGTGTGAGAGCCAAAAAAGAGAAGTTAATACACTGTAATTGAACAGCAGAGGGGTTGGACTGTGTGGGAGTCGTCAGACCACATTGAGATGAGACTGAGTCAAACAAGTTGCAGTTTAACAACAGCTACTGACCTACACACACACACACACACACACACACACACACACACACACACACACACACACACACACACACACACACACACACACACACACACACACACACACACACACACACACACACACACACACACACACACACACGTTGGTATAGTCACAATGTCAGGAAGAATGAATGAATGAATGAAGGAACTGATGAATAAGTGATACATCAGTTAAATGAATGAATGTAGAAGAAAGAGAGAATTTGAACACATTTACAAGGTGAATGAATGAACACATGAATGACTGAATGAAAAAATGTTTGAATAAAAGGAATCAATGGACAGGTGGGTCTTCAATTAAATGGATGTGAGCAAATGATTTAATGTAGAAAGAAGACATGAACGTACCCAAAAACTGAATGAATTGATTGATAACTGATACATAAGTTAAATGAATGAATGAGCAAGTGAATTTGATCCAGGTCAATGACTGAACAGATGAATAAATGACTGAATGAATGAAAATGACTAAATTGATTGATTAACAATCGAGGCATCAATTAAATGCATGAGTGAGCAAATGAATGAATGTAGAAAGAAGACATGAACGTTTCAAAAAAACGAATGAATGAATGAATGAACGGATGAACAAATGCACAAATAAGGAAAACGTATTAAAGACTAAATATAATAGTTGGAAGGATGGATTCATGTTTTAATGAAGGAATGGATGAATGACAATCATTCAAATGAACGGTGGTTTGGATGAATTAATGAATAAAAGGATGAATGTTTTAAACAGGGGGAATAAAGGAGCAAATTAACAGATGGAGAATGTCAAAAAATAATGAATATATGGCTTTAAGGAAGAAAGAATGAATGAATGAGTGAATAAAGGGACAAATGAACAAAAACAAACAAACAGATGAATGGATGGATGACTGTTTTGATGAAAGACTGAATAAAGGAAATAACAAGACTGAACATGTTGAAGGAACATGCATGTAAGGGTTAAATCATGAACGAAGGAATGAATGTAATGAACAAATGAATATTTAATGAACAGATTCATAACAAAGAATATGAATAAATGTGTTGATGAATGGATGAACAAGTCCATTAATGAATAAATGTTTGATGAGTTAATGGATGAATGAATGGATCAACTGATATATAAAGAACAACCAATTAGAAAGGAATGAATGGATGAATAAATGTTTCCATTAATAAACAAATGGATGACATGGAAATGGATACATTCATGAATCAATTATTCAATAAACTAAACATTAAAAACATATTAATGAATGAATATATTAAAAAAGGAATAACCGGATGCATGAATGAATGAATAAATGAGGGAACAATTACAGATAAGTGGATGAATGAATGAATGCTTTAATGAATAAATGAAGGGAACATTTGAAATAGAATGAATGGAGAAGTAGATGAATGGATGTTTAAATGGACGTTAATAAAGAATGAATGTCTCAATGTGTGGAAACAAACATTTAAAAGCCCCGGATGAAATAAATTAAAATTAACATGGAATCGGTGAATGAATATATGAATGGATGATAAAAAAGCAACTTCTTTACTGTTTTTTTAACTTTTAATTCATTCTCATTTTCATTTTTCCACCACCTAAACATGTCATTTCTTTCTCTCTGTGTACCAGCTCTAAGCTCTAGTGAAGAGCTGATGCCTCTGAAACAGCAGCTTCCTTCACTCGTCCTCATGGTTTTTTTTTTGGTTTAAATCCACGTGCCGTTTTCTGTTCTCACCTTTTGTTATGCAGTGTGTGTGTATGATGCAGAATTATTCAAATCCCCGCCTCGGCTTTCTGCTTTATCCACCATCCGCCACTGGCCTCAATGAAAGCGGTGTATGACTTTACTCTGAGGCCCCTTGGGAGTTAGCATCATGGATATGTGTGTGTGTGTGTGTGTGTGTGTGTGTGTGTGTGTGTGTGTGTGTGTGTGTGTGTGTGTGTGTGTGTGTGTGTGTGTGTGTGTATGTGTGGAGTGAAAGCAGCATCCATGCATCCTCTACACAGGTCCACCTTGAAGCTTCCCCCTCACTGTCTCGTCCTCTTAGAGACCTAGAGAGAAGGAGGAAGAGGACGAAGCCTTCATCCTCCCTCCTTCTGAGGTGCCTTCTATCTGCATATGAAACAGGAGAGCCCCTGGACCTTCCCCAACAAAACCGGTCACTTTGCATCCACTAAAAAAAAAAAAAACACACCAGTGCACAACCAGAGAGTCTGAATAACCATCAGCAGGGCAAAAACTGAAACCAAATGTTGTCCATGATTTTAGAACCTGTGTCATATTTTCATAGTTTGAGCCATTATAGTAATCTTAACACTTAGCTTCAGTATGTAAAGAAATCAGTGTATTATGAAGCAAAGATGTGGGAAAATGTATGTCTTTTATAATCAGCTGTGGTGTTACATGTACAACTTTTGCAAGTCAAAACTGAATCAGGAAGTATAACTGAAAACAGAGATGTCTGAATTTAGGTTTACTATCAGCTAAAGTGGTTCAGGTAAGAAGATGTATCCAATGGAATCATACCATCCTCTCACCTTTATAATCACTAATAAGCTGGAGACTGAAGATGTTTTAATTGACAGGAATGATGGCATTGTGGCATGTTAAATAAATCTATTTCTAATCTATGTAATTACTTCCTGTTTTTCGTCATGTTTCTGAACCTCTTGTGGGAAACAGTTTCACACCTCGAGCTCAGAAGCAGAGCTTACGTCAAAAGCCTTGAACCACAGTGGCTAAAGCTTGTGAGAGCACAGCCCTTTAGTAAATGTGCGATAGAGCATCCACACACACACACACACACACACACACACACACACACACACACACACACACACACACACACACACACACACACACACACACACACACACACACACACACACACACACACACACACACACACACACACACACACACACACACACACACACACACTTCCTGCCAGACGCTCAGGTCAGAGATCAACAGGCTGGACATGTTGTGGCTGGCATCAACTTTGAACTTAGTCCCAATTCACTTAGTTCATGAATCTGTTTCGTCCAACGCTAACATCAGATAACATTACTGACAGAGACAGAATGTTTCTGAATGCAAGATGCTTCTTATTAATTAAGGGTGCAACAGGTCAACTTCTAAACAAGATATATGGCTGACTGGTGGAGGATACTGTTTTCCTGATCAGGAGATAGTGTGCGATCTACAGATGAACGCACCTTGCTGAATAAGACGGCAAACGGCAATTCGGTCACTTGCCCATTCGTCATTCGCCATTGACGAAAAATTTAAACATTTGTTAGGTCTTCCTTTAAAGGTTCTTTTTTAATTAGATTTCCTCAGGAAAAAACTGATATGAACATACCTACCCAAGACTTGTATGTACAGCATGACGATACTGGAATTATCTATTGTTACCTCAATGCCGACCTTATTGTCCTGGGTTCAAATCCAGAACCAGTAATGTTAGACAACTGGTTTTGAATCTACTGATCAGCCTTCTGTGAGGAGTCTGCATGTTTTCTCTGCCTTGGTTTCCTTACACAGACCCAACTCATGCAGGTTAGGTCAGATAGAAATTCTCGGTAGTCTGTCGCTCCCCGCTTTCAGATACAGTCTTCAGGCTTCATCATCCTTGTAATTACCCTCTGAGGCCTACTCCTCTTGAATTCTCCTGGCCTTACTCCCACAGTTACTCCTCTGGGTCTCATCTTCTTCCTCCTGCCTGCTCTTCCAGGCTTCATCCTCCCAGCTTCCTCCTGGCCTCCCACTTTTGTTGGCCCTAATAGTCCTCGCTCACTCTCATTCCCACTGACCACGTCCTCCTCCTACTCCTGTGAGTCTCGTCCTTTTCTTCCTGGACTCTCACTCGTCCAAGCATCCCTCTTTTATAGTTCCCACTCTGGGCTCTTTTCCCCTCCTGGCCTCTATATGCATCAGCTATCTCTGCTATCAGCATAACTGGCAGAATCATAGGGCAATTAACGTCATGGCTGATGGCGGTTGTTATGTTAAACTGACTACTGTCAGATTCACTCCATAATTCATAAAGGCAGAGGGCCTGAATTACTGTCAGATTGAGAAATCATTTGTCAGGTACCAGAGAGGAAAGACCGGATGTCCAGGACCGAGAGAGACGAGAGGGATGAGGGGAGAATGAAGCGAGAGATGAATCAAGAAAGAAGGGAAGAATATTTCATAATTGAGGTAGTCTAACCTTAAAGGCGATTCTTGGCATGGACTGTGAGAAAGAAGGATACAGACCAAGCCAGTATTTTTTCAGAAAAGTTGTGTAAATGTTGGTTGTTGGACAACTAAAAATTACACTATCCAATATGAATGTAAATGGACTGCATTCATCTTCCGACCATTTCAGGCGCTTTTACAATACACACATTCACCCATTCCCACACACAATGATGGCAGAAGCTGTCATGCAAGGTGCCAACCTGCTCATCAGGATCTAATCTAATGGACATTCACACACCGCTGGAGGGAACAATTTGGGGTCGAGGACCTTGCAAGGACACTTTGATGTGCAGAGTGGAGTAGCTGGGGATAGAACCGCCAAACTTCTGATTGGTGGATGAACCACTATCTCCTGAACCACAAACGCCCCCCTGATCGGAGTGACTCACAGCAAAGGCACCAAATTTATGTGTTTCCGGACAAAAGTTCTCCATATCAGCTGGTCTGCCTGCATGTGCAACCAATTAAAACAACCTTATCACCAAACAAACTATTAAAAATGGACGATTTTGAAGAACCCTGGATGATGTCCACTGACAGGACATGAAAGCTGAGCTACACTATAAGCTCCATGCACACCCACCACCCCGAACTTCACAGCCTTACTCTTCACTTCAGGGAGCTCCGACAGTGGAGCAGTTTATTCTCCATCAGAGCAGGATAATATAAAAGTGGATGTTGCAACTCAGCTAAAAAGCTAGAATTGTTTCCTCCAGTTTGTTCGTGCCAACTCTACCAAATTCCCTCAAAGGTCAGCATTGTCTGTCTAGAGTCTGCGCCATTGGTTAACGGTGCAAATTAGCAGGCCATGTCACGCAAGAAATACAGATCTACTTGGAAAGCAATTCCATTAAATGAACTAGTTTGACTCCAAAATTTTATTTTAATGCCAGTGTATTTGGGGCCTTTAGAAAAGAGTTTGTGGTGGATGATTGGGCACACAAAGCATCCGACTTAAGACTCCTTTAGACTTTAATTGTGTCCGGTTTGACTTTAATAGTTCCCTAACTAACTCAGTAGTTTTTATTGCTTGAAGTCATCCATATGGGTTGAAGATCAGAAAATGCTTGGGTAAATATAATAGTTGTTGTATTAGTCTCTACTAGCATACCTCATTGGAATGTCTGACTGAACTGGTGGCAGTTGAGTTGCATTGTGGATAATGTAGGCACAAGGTTTTGACGACGAAGAAGAAGAAAATAAGGCAATGAATAGCTGTGTACACAATATAATATCAAGACTACATGACAACATGTAACATATTGTTTATGCTTTATCTTGTAAGGCCAATTACCGCCTGAAAAGTTGTTTAACGGGAGCCAGCCTCAGTGTAATGATGCTGCAGTGGGCCTATAGAGACCATCAGTTGTCTTTGTGCTCTCTAATGCAGAGCAGCCGTTGTTTTTTTCCCCTCCTCTTCCATTCAGCAGCTCCTTGAAGGCTGTCAGCTGGTTGTGGTTTGGATGGGACGGCTCCAGTTTGGCCACACTCGCCTCTCTCTGTGGCCAGCTTTTACAAGCTTTGGTTTAGCAGAACAGAGACAGAGAAACAGAATGAATAAAAAAAGAGGAAATAAATGGATTTTAATTAATTGTCCATACAAAGGGCAAAACCCCCATTGTGGTTATGCTTCTTTTTTTTTTTCATTTCTCTTCTTCTCTCTGTTCAGCATCACTTCAGGGAGGCTCTGAGTGCTCAGTAGCCAGCCGGCCGGCCAAGGCCTCGCAGAAACACACAGCATATGCCAATCCCACAATCCACTCTGCTCAATAAGGTCTCTCTCTCTCTCTCTCTGCCTCTCTATCTCTCTCAGCCACCCAGCAGTGGCAGGGGGCTTGAAGCTGCCACTCATTAAGGTGAACTTTGCCAAGGCCTGTGCTGCTCACTGCCAAGGCTTTAGTGGCTGGGTGTGTGATGGGAAAATCAGTGTGAGCATGTGTGTGTGTGTGTGTGTGTGTTTGTGTGAGCTTGTTCCAGAGGTTTTCAGGGTGGAGGGAGGTCCTGGTGTGTTGTAGCTCTGCAGTGCATCCAGGAGGAGGAGGAGGAGGCGGCGGCGGAGGAGGGTGTGGGGCCTTCTATTCCCTTCTCCTCATGGGACTCCTCAGTAGTTGCTCCAGTGGTGATGGATGCATGTATGGAAGGATGGGAGGGAGACGGGCTGCTTGGCTATATAGCTGCTGTGTCTGAGACTCTAGGAGAGATGTAGTCCCCAAAATTGGCAAGAGTCAATATCAATATCATGAGATTGTGTTTCAGTTACTCTGCAGGGAATCAATTTTTACTTGAGCAACAACCAAAACAAATAAGTTCTTGGACGAACAAGAACGTACCGAGTGCTGAGTGACCAAAATCAACAACTAAAACGGGAACCAGCATTTATATTTGAATGTCAATCAAAAGACCTCTTCTGAGCAAAGGGCTAAAACATTCGGAACCAGACTTTTTCCTGACCAATTGTTCAATTTTTGGCTAAGTGAAGGGGCTGGCGAGAGCGGTGAGAAGATAAAACAGGAAGTCCAGTTTGAGTAACTGATCCATGAGCTTGATGCTGAGATAGTTTGAATCCACGGAGGAACGTGGCAAGTTTTCCAAGATGCTTTCAACAACCTACCTGCCAAGTACCTTGAAGAATGGAGAACTGCTGCCGTTCTAAAGGCAAAGCTGCTCACACCAAATATTTCATTTTGGTTTTTCTTCTGTTTACTGAACTTTGTAAGAAGTTAACTGAGAAATAAAATCTATTCATGGCATAATCTTTGAAGCATCCTCACTTTACTTTTAGTAGTTTGGTTGCTGTTTCATTGTGTTGGGACAAAACTTGAGACAGGTTCAACCGTGCGTTTTCTTCTGTCGAAGCCGTGTATTGACATTACATCGATCAGAACACCTTGTCGGACGGGTGAATAGCTTTGGAATCCGCGTTGGAATTGGGCGGATGTCAGACAAATTTCATAACTTTCCGAAATGGACGATTTATCATTCACAGCTACTTCAGGCCGCGATTGGCCAGCTGTGTTGAAGTGAGAAAGGAGTTGGCATCTTAACCATGTCAAGCTCTCTTTGTTCCTTCTTTACACAACTTTTCCGCCTTTGCAGCCTTTCAGAACAACTATAAACACATGTAATTTACGGTGAGGTCAGACTACACGTCATACAAATGGCTTCTTTTTTTAGCATAACTGAACCTCGAGACTCTGCATGACCAGTGACAGAATCAGTTGAGAATTAGTCATGAGTCCTTGTTTTCTTGAAGAGAAGGGAAGATGGGCGCTACCCTGTGTGATGCATGCTGCCAAAATTTGCACCTTGCAGCTATGCTCAAAATGTGATGATGACAACTCTTCAAGATATAACATGAAAGCAATATGGTGAAATGCACATGCACCCAAAAGTTTCAATATCATCAGATTCTTACCCAGCTTTTTTATGCTGAACGGGAATACATAAATCATAAATGGCCTTTGCTTTGCTTGTTTTACTTCTACTTTCCTACCAGGTGCACATAACATGGACCTACGCACACTTTGCTTCTGCACTGTGCTTTGAGCCCCACCTTGCTTCAAACTGTAGACGGCCTAACTTACATCTAGACCATACTAACCTCTCATGATATGTTGAGACTTCATCTGATGTATATTTTATAATTAGATTTGTCTTTAAAAAAAACACTTTAAGCACCTCAGCGAAGGAAAATAAAAATTGACAGCATAGTCGAGGATGGATAGGGGAGGAGGATGTGTTTATTTACAACATGAAGTGTATTCGTGGCTCGTATGCAGCTATGATCACAGGCTTATGTGTACGCATAACTTCATAAGGATGTCTGAGTATGTTTGTGTACACGGGCCTGTGTATGTATGTGTGTATGTGTATGTGTGTGTGTGTGTGTGTGTGTGTGTGTGTGGGGGCGGTGGGAGGTGTTGCATGGCGAGCTTTAAGTGTGTCAGTGGGGTGCACAGGAGATAAAATAGTCCGACTTCATCATTACACACCAGATCCCCCTTTTTAAAAAGACACCGAGCCTCGACATGAATATTTCATTCTGTGATATCTGGGCCAATTAGGTGCTCATACACACCCACACCTTACACTCATCTGCCATATTTAGGACACACAGACACACACATACACCCCAACACCCCTCTGATTTCTCTGCCTAACATTCCTGTCTGTTCTTTTATTCCAGTTGGAACCTTTTATGGTCTTGTGGTTAACATAAATCTTTAAGAACACACACACACACACACACACACACACACACACACACACACACACACACACACACACACACACACACACACACACACACACACACACACACACACACACACACACACACACACACACACACACACACACACACACACACACACACACACACACACACACACACACACACACACACACACACACACACACACGATTACAACCCAGTGTACTGTGTTGTGTGTTCAATGGATTCTGATCAGATCCGTAGGATTACACAGAAGCTATAATAGAATCTGTACATGCAGATACACTGCAAACAAGGGCAAGTTTAAGGCGTTTATTTTGTATTCAGGCGGATTAAACCTTTAATTTAATCAAATGATCTCACAAAACTGTAAAATATCAGTAGGAGCTGTTGGCTTTAAATGAGAGATTGTTTGGAGATCAAATTCTTTGAGTCGTTTTCTTGAAAGTGACAGCGATACGAATGAAGTGAGAGTGTGTTTATCTGAAGTATAATAACCAAAAATATATTTAAGTGAGCACGAAAATCTGGAAATGTAATAAAATCTCATCTTCTATCATCTTTTTCAGTGCATTTACATCCATTATCACAAAAAAAACCCACTCGTAAATATCTGATAATCTGGAAGTATTAATGTGAGGTGTCCGTTTAAGCCTGTTCGGTGACTATCCTTTATGTTTTTCTGTGATTTAAGCTGCTGTCGTATTGTGGTACTGTTTAATCGACGAAGGTATCGGTCATGGAGAAAGCCATATACCACCTGGACGTTAATAGAAACACATATTTAGAGATGTAAGGGGTTCTTCATGTCGATACACTCTTTAAATCTTATTCATGTGTAAAAAAGCAACAGAGGAGAGAGAGGCAGTAACTGTCTGGGGAAAAAGTCAGGAATCTTTTAATTAAACACATCATTTTTTATAAGCGAGTACAAGCAGTGCTAATTTATGGAGTGGGCCATTTGTTTCTTAATTAGCACCATTGTTTTCTCCAGAAAGAGATACATTGTGAATTAAATGCCAATCCGTGTGTGTTAATGAATAAACAGTAGCAGAAATTAGATGCAATGTACAAATATACTGCAGCCATTTTACTCATACAGCGTTTCTTTGTTTGAATGCATGTGCACGCTCATGCTCTTTTAAATACTTTCAAATACACACGCACGTAAAATGATGAAAGAGAAATTAGTCGTATTGTGCAGATATAGTACGGCAGAATTTGTGTTGTTGCCTTCCTATAAGAGGCAGCTTTTTTTCTGGACGCTTGCTAATGCAGTAAAGATGAGTTTAATCTCATATTTTAAGTGGCTGAAACATTTAGTGGTATGAAACACTGATGTAGCTACTGGAAAATATCTGGATGTTGTGTCATGTCACCAACATTGACCTAGTTTGGCTAAAAGAGTTAAGTAAACACAACACAGTGTTAAGGTCAGAAAGACAAGGCCGTGTTTTACAGAAATTGTCATGAGAACCATCAAGGTGGATGGTTAGGTATCCAGAGACTGCACCTTGGCAACCGTTTCCTACCAACAGTCAATAATAAATTATTTAAACCATGATGACAACCTTTTCCGAAACTTACACCAATGCAATACATTTTTTGACCACTTGGGGGACGAAAACAAGTTGGGAACACATCTCTGAGTGGATATGGTGAACTTCAACATCATTCTACCTACTCCTGAAGGCAGTTTCTGGCTCTTTAGGTGCTAAATGGTCCACTGTGTTTACCAGCTAGCAAAAGTCATGTGCTGCAGTATAATAAACAGCTGTAGAGTGTTTTGGTGTCTTGTTAACTTTCTCATAGACTTGTTACTCAAACCAGCCTTCCACAACCTGCCAACACCTGACACAACACATCCCATCCATGTAGACCCCTGCATTTTTTTTTTGGTGCTGTTTTTGTTGTGAATTCCAATTAAGGTGGCAGATCATTTTTGGAAAATCAATAATACATATTTTGTCATTTAATTATGGGGAATGATGGTTTGTGAGTTGACCAACAATACCCCAAAATGACTGACTTAACACAAAGGGGAAATCTTACTGGAGCCCGCAATGTATTCCCCCTGTTCTGTCATTGAACAATACTGTCATAGGTGGAAACTGCAGAGTTCTCAGGTAATACTCAGGAAAGTCTGCTGTGTCTGTGAAGGAAGTCTGGACAGAACAGAAGGTGTGACTCACGTCATCTGATGGTGATGGAGGTGTAATCCAGCATGTCTGCGCATTCCACTGTGTGATGTGGTGGCAGAGCTGCTGTCTATTGTCTATTGTCTATTGACCACCACCAGGAACTTAACAAGTTCCATCTCATTTTGCTTTCCAATTCAGCAGCACCTTGCAAATTGAATGCAAAATGTTCTGTAGAGGCTGCACAAGGCTAACTGTCTTTCAAGTGATACTGTGGATTTATTAAAAGTTATTGTTCTCATGTCTCAAAAATAGAAATTAGTGAGGCAACATGTCAAATCTTTAAACATTATTTCAATAAATACATGTGTGTACAGTATATTTTGTGTCTTGAATCATAATTCTTTTATGCTGGTCTGTCAGACGTTCAGGTTTACGGGTAAACCTCAACAATGGAGGCTATTGTCACTCTGTTCGCCTTTCATTTTGGTCTACTTTATAAAGGAGTTTAAAGCAGGTAGTCCTAAAACTGGGATGCAAAGACAAAACCATACAACTCCATACGCAGATTTCCCAGCAGGCCTTGTACACTTCCACTCTTTCTAACCAAAATTATACCTTTATCCATCCTCCCCCACCTGCATCCCTACTCCACCATTTCGCTCTTATCTGCTTGCCTCATATCTCCAAATCCCTTTTTATTGGGATTTATCTAAGGCTTTTATCACTTTTCATATAAAAAGGACGGGGAGTATTTCCCTTCCTTTTTGCAATGTTGCCCATTTATGGGAGAGAATTGGCGCAATTTCCGATCTCTCTACTTTTCTTTCCTGACAGTCACATTAGCATGTCATTACTGGGGCTTTCTCTGCCCTCCCAGTGGATCTGAAGCTCCGAGGACCAAGCACTGGAGAGACAAAGGGCACCAGCTGCACCCACTTCTCCTCATCCATCTCTTTATCCTTCCCTCTCTCCTCATCTCTCTTTTTCTCTTCATTCCACGCTTGGCCTGACTTGGCGACATCCTGACATTCCCGGTAGGTTTTGACTTGGCCGGCAGCCGAGACGCTGGCGATGGCGGCATCTGACGGAGAGATTGTTGTTTTTCATTTACATCCAAGCCTTCTACTTTCTCGTTTTGTATGTGAGATGATATGTCGACAATATATGTGATTAGGCTCATTCAGCAGCGCGAGTGGTATTTAATCTCTGATAATATAGTGTTATAATTGGATGGGCTTGGAATGGGTGATACAGACCTCCCTGACTCGGTAATCACTGGGTTTGTTTGCTAGAACAGGTTTATGTGTCAAGAGTCTTCAAACAGACACATAGCCCCATTGCAGGAGGTCTAAGCCAGGCCTTAATGAATAAATTGCAGTGAAACCCCTGCAGGACTCTAATGGGCCCTGGAGCAGACCTAAGGACTATAGAAACCCTCTTCAATGTGTCCAGAAAACCCTACAATCTCTGTAACCCCACCCAATGTCCTCAGAATGACTTGTCCCTCAGGCCCCTTAGGTGCATCTGTAAGTCCTGGAACCCTTTAAAGATCTCACAAGATCGCAACTCTTGGTTTCCTTTGTAAACCCTTCAAAGACCGTTAGGGGTGAAATAAGGTCCACCTAGAAAACTCTAAAACATCCCCAAGTACTCTGGAAAGTCTTGTGGAATGATCTCAACACCCACAGGTACCACAGTGAGTCCTGCAACCCTTGTTAAACTCATGGGACCCTGCTCCCAGGATTGTTTGGGACCTCTTCAAAGACCTGTGGAGGCCTTGAAGAATTCAGCCTAGGACACTTGAAACCAACTCACTGTCCAACCTCAAAGCTATTCAAGGACCCAGAAACCTTTAGTGAATAACCTTAGTGAATAAAAGAATAGGTTCACAACAATCAGGTGCCTATATGAACTGAACGAGGTTCCTCTTGCTGAAATCATTCCTCCTGTTCATACTAACTATTAAACGATCCCTATCAAATGCCCTTTAAATGTAAGTAATGGGGCCAAAAGAGCACATTTAGTCTTTTAAGCATCAAATTCCCTCTTTGTGTTTCCTCAGACAGTGTTTCTCTGTTGCACTGTGGTGGAAGTAGAGTAACAAAAAGAGGGACTTTGGCAGTAAAAAGGATGCAATGTTGAAATACATTTTTGAACTGAAGGAAGACTATATATTTTAGCCCCCATCATTTACACTGTGAGTGCATTATGAAGGGATCTTCTTATGGTCAGTATGAACAAGAGGAATGATTATGGAAAGAAAACTCTGTTTAAATGTTCATTCAGGCACCTGACTGCTGTGTAATACAGACATGAAAAATTGTGAATCTGTCCTTTAATTTACAGTGAAACCCCTGGAAACCCCTGAAATCAGTAAGCCTTTCATTGGAATACTGTAAAGAACTGGAACACTCTAGGACCCCTCAAAAGTCTCACAAAAGGCCCCTGAAACCTCCCTCAAGTGTTTCAGCTATGTCTGGAGACCATCAAAGAACTCCTGGAATACTCCCTTAACAACCACAATGTCCCTGAAACATCTACAGAAACACTCTGGGGTCCTATGGGATGACCCCAAACCTCTGGTAGCCTCTCAGCGAGCACTGGAACACATTCAACAATACTTAAATATCTCAGAAATCCCCATGAAAATGAGCGGTCCCCAGAACCTCCTCAAAAAACCTGGGATTGCATTAAGGATCCATGGAACAGGGAAGCCAATTTGAAAATTATTATGTCAAAAGATACAAAAGAAAAGTCACTCAGGAAGCAGAGGCTAGTGACGGCTTTACACGCTGACATAGTCTGACAACCTGATCATCATTCATGTCATTCATCATTCCAGCAGGACTAAGCCCCGTTGTTAAAACCTGCCAGTCCACCGCTGGACCGGCTTAATACGCCGAGCGAAATCCCTCACTTCTTAACCAGTCTGACCAGTCACATCTCCATGTATGAATATGTCACATTCTAAATCCTGGGACAGGGGGGGGGGGGGGGGGGTCTTTATAATCCACTTTTTAATCCTTAATCCCTAATGTGTCCAATCCCATAACCTGGCTGACCTGCCATGTTAGAAGAGGTTGACGAGATCGGTGTTAAAGTTAGACGTTCTTTGAGAAATGCACTTTCTTTTCTGTAGCTCAGGAGCTTCCTTTGTGTGCTACATGTCAGTCCTCTGCTGCTGTAGGAGCTCTACCAGGTTCAATGTTACACTTAACATTTGATTTATTCTCAGTATTCATAACAACTGCTCTGTATGTGGACTGACCTTAAACATAATATACAATAGTTACAATATACAACTAGTTATAATACTATCTTATTAGCCTTTTAAAATACCTAATCATGTTCTCTTATCACTGGTTGCATATGACCATTCAATTCAACAAAAGAGCGTTTCATTTTTAATAATTTTCAAAGGCCTGAAGGTAATTTGTGTATCTTCTCTGAGCTTGTGTCCTTGTTTATTCAGGTCTCTCTTGCAAAAGAGATCTCCATCTCAATTAGTATACCTGATTAAATAAAGGTTATGCACAGTATAAGTAAGACCTAGAAATATCTAGTATTTCAAAAGAAGAAAAAAGAAAAGAAACTGATGGAAAGCGTGAAAAAATAACCACGATTTTATGTAAAAATGCGATTTTATACAACCTCAGTTGAACCTTGTTACCGCTTGTGGCGGTATCGACCCTCAGGTCCTTGTAGTTTTGGACTAATATAAATTCATTTTCTGTTGCCTTACTATGTTTCACATTTTTCCAATGTAATAAGTTGCCTAATAAACTTGATTTCAAGGTAGCTTTTAGAACAAACATGCACCACTATTTTCAAATATTGGTGTCCAGGCAGGCCAGATTGATGCCCTCTGAGAGAGGCAAAGCATCCTGGGATACATGCCCTGCTGCCATCCCTCCCACCCCACATGGTCCTTCCTTGTGCATGATGGGAAGGATATCACTTTAACTGATGAAAGCAATACCCCCCATTTCAGGGCATTAACTTGTTTATCTCTCAGCCGGTGATGACAGAAAGAGGAAAAGTTTCAGGCTCGGTTGCTCATTGTGGGCCGGGGAGATAGAGGCAGAGACATGGCAAAACAAAAGGCAGCCAGAGAAATTTGCATGGTGCTCAATTATACATTAGCGAACATCACTTGGCAATCTGTTCATATCAATTTAATTGGATTTTAATACTGCCTGTGATCTTGTTTCCTAATTAACAGCAGCGGCTGGCAATAAAGCAGAAGCATGCACCCAGCAACACCTTTGATCCGGGCCATATGGACTTGCTTGGAGCTCATTGGTAGTGGGAGAGAAAAATATCAGTCACCTAAATATGGGCCTATGACAAGCCAGCGGAAAGGGGACTTCAGTATGTGTGTGTGTGTGTGTGAGTGTGTGTGATGATTCTCATCGTTGCTCAGCCCTGTGTGTGTCCACGCATGTGTGAATGTGTGTGTTTTTCTCACCGCATGTCTGTATTTGCTGCTCTCTGTCCATGTGTGCATGTGCATACGTGTGTGTATCTATGCGTGGTTGGACCTCGGATGTGTATTTAGGAATGCCTCTGTGTATGAGTGTGTGTGTGAGCGCCTGCCAGGGGGTGGAGGGATCGGCGCGACCCCCAGATGGCGGATATCGCTCCTGCCTTGTGCCTTCATTGATTAATTTCTTCCCTGATTGGTTGTGATTACTGATAAATAAAACATGATCTGGGGATCAGATGCAAATCAGCTTGGGGGGGGAGAGGGAGTGTTGGGGTTTGGGGGTGTGTGTGGGGGGGTGTCTGTTGATTGCTTTTTCAAATCTGTTTATTTCTTGCCCCGCTGCCCTCAACTCTGGATTGGAGGGCAGCAGGAGGGTTAGAACCTGTTTATACTGGAACACATGCTAACTCAGGACAGCCTCTTTGATCATGTTCATCACATTCTATATCATACTTATTTATCCATTAAGGTCATCTCAAAATATTCATACAGGATTTGCAGGTGACATAATGTACTAATAACAATACTGGAAGTCTGCTGCACTTTAACAGTTGGTTGTACTAAATGCCTTTGGCCATCTCTATGGAACAGAAGGCTGGGAGTATTTGTGCTTTATTTGACTGGGAAGATCATTTAATTACTCCGACATTGAATTGATTTCAGTACTAATAGTTTGTCAGTTAATTGATGTCCCTGAATTTTGGAGTGAGGCAGGTCTGATCGGTTTAACATGGCTGAATTAACCCAGGGGCAAATGTGTCCTGTTTTTATTTTTTTGGATAAACTTTTTTTTTTATTAATATGCACCATGTCAGTCTGAACCACCTTAAAGGAATAGTTCAACTTTTTGGGAAATGCACTTTTTTTTCTTGTCCCCCCCCAAGAGTTAGAAGAGAAGATTGATGTTCCATGTTGATTTGCTATGTATAGAGCATACGTTAGGAGATGATTAGCCTAATCTAATAAACAGCTATCCTGCCTGTGTCTAAGTTTAAATTTTATTACCTCCCAGAACCTCTCAACCTCACTAATTAACATGTTACATTCATCTTTATGTGAACAAAAATGTGAAAGTAGCATTTCTTTAGGTTGAGTTTTGTGCTGAAACTAATTATTGACTGTTTATTCAACCACAAAACACTTCTGTGCTTTGTGTTGGTTGCCAGATACAGGCATGAGCACAGGTTTTAGTGTTGTTCTCTGTACAGAAATGGTATATCAAACCTGGCAACCTCACTATGACAACCAACTTCTGTTAGCTGTATACAGTCACTGCACATATCAGTTGCTCACCAAAAAAAACTTCAAACAAGTGACTACCTTTAAATCAAATGTTACAAACAGGCAATACACTGTGCACTGTCATGTTATGTAAATGAGTGATTTTAATTGGTGTACTAAAAGTGTTTTTTTTCTTTATGCTAAAAACATCCTGACTCAACGCAACTAACAAATAATGAATCTTGGGTCTGGATTGGAAGATCGGGGCCCCTGAGTGTCTGAGGTCCCAGGTCATGTGTCCACTTTGCATTGTGCACTTGTAAATTGTGATTTACTTTAAAACTTCTTTTTTTTTTTTTTTTTACACCATATTGATTAAAAACATTAATTCATAAGAAAAAAAAAAAGTTTAATTAATAAATTAATTGATCATGAAACTAATCATTAGTCTTGGTTTAACTTGATTTTTTTTTTTCTTTAAATGTGAACCTGTTGTTGTTTTTGCTCTGGTTGATAAGAGATTTGTGACAACTGAAGTCACTTTAGCAAACTGGGATCACAGTGAGACACTCAACAATTTAAACACATACTCTCTATTGGCATCAGAGGGTCAAATTAAAAAGCTCAGTCTTCTCCCTCATCAGAAGCCACATTACGCTGCACTGTGGATACATAGCAGGTACAACAGGAAGCTCCTATTTGTCTTACTGGCTGCTTTGGAGACACATCATCAGCCAATACCAGCTGATTCAGCGTCCCCTGGAAGCCTGGGTCTTAATTTGGAAAACTGGGTCTTCTATGTTGAGAATGCTAATTTGTAATTAGGCAGATTAGCTAAATCTGGGGAATAGAGGAGGGGAAAAAGATTATTGACTTATATAACAAAATAAACAATGCAGGTTCCCGGTTAAATAATCTTAGGCGGAAATCAGCTTGTTGGGAATTAGATGAGCGGCGTGGGTTAGGCGGCAGACGGTTGATGAGATCCAAGCGGGGAGGATGATCTACACATTGCAGGGCTGTGGGGACGAACCTGCAAAAATGTCACTAATGGATTGAGCTTTGCTTCTCTGTTGGTGTTGTAGCAGTGAACTGGTTATGTAGTGTGTTGGTAGTGTAGGGCCTGTCGTTGACCAGACGTTGACCAGAAAGAGCAATGGAATGACTGGCCTGGTCTTATTAACTCTTACCTCTCTTCTGCTTCCACATGGCTTCCTCTTGCCTCTAAGCTGTTGTAGTCTGCTATGCCAGTTCGCTTTTTCCTAGATGGAGAAAGAGTAGATGTCATTTTCTTTATATCTTTATACGTCTTAATACATGTCTGGAGAGGATCTGTAAAGAGAGGTCAAACGATCATACAGAGTTCAGTGCAGTCTACCAGACAAAACAGAAGGAGAAACAGGTTTTCCTTTATAGCACAGGACATAATTCAGTCTTCCTCAAATAAAAGGGGAACAAGGTTGGTTTGGACCAGACTTGCGGTTAGAAGTCAGGTCATCAGATTGAACACTTCTATCGAAACAGGAACTCTACCATCTGGGCAGTCATCTTGAAAGGCCAATGGGTTACAGAGAGGCCAGAGAGGCTGGAGAAGGGTCAACAGTTAACAGTCAACGAGAAGTAAAAGCAATAGGTCATCTTAAATATTTCCAGATCCTGTCAGATTGTCTGATTGCTTCTGCTTATTGCCTGTTGGACCTATTTTTGGTGATGTTACTGCAATCCAGGATGTCAGAAATGACTTTGATCAGTACAGTGTTATCATAAGTGATATAACCAATGACTGGACCGACAAAAAAAAGAAAACCTTTTCAACTACACATCACTAACAAGGTTTTTTATTCTGAAGCAATATCCAAATTGCAACATTCACCATGGTGATTAGCCACACTAGCAATACAACTGTTCAATGTAAGAACACCAACATACTTCCAACACACCATTAAAGTACACATTACTTTTGACCTAACTGTAAATGCGATGAAGAAGCTTCCACATTGTACCAGCACATCTAGAAAGGATGATCATAGCTTGGTTCATCATCACCTTAATGTTAATAACAGGGCATGTTTGGCACAATGGCTTTATCTTTTCTAAATGTAAGAACATAAAACTTTTTTTTATTAAAAAAAAGAAAAAAAAAAAAAAAAAGGTGCAGCTTTCTATAATGAAAACATAATTATTGTTGAATGAGACACAATAATAATAATAATCACAATCTTATACTGTCTCTCAATATACTTGTGACTTATGTTTTAACATAGGACTTGTATGCTAAATGGTGTGGCATGGAATATCTGGGCCATCGGTTGGATATTGTTATTGTTTTTTTGGTAGTGTAATACTAAATAAATGAAATTCCTCTTTAATACTAATTGCACAATTTCTGGCAAATTTACTTTTATTTTCCAGTCAAAACTGTTTCTGTTAATTGCAATAGTATCTACTCAATTTGAGTGGTCCCTCTACAGCCATTTATATGCAATATCCACAAAATACATACACAGTTTGGCCTGCAGAGGATATAGTTTGCATTGTGTATCATGTACCTGCCTCCAATCTACGAGGTGCACTTGATTTCCCTGTGCAAAGTTTAGAGGTTTAACTTGACATTATTATCCCAGTTTAGAGATGCCTCTTTATGCAAAGTCAATTAAGTGGGAGTGGAACGCTGCTTGGATCCATAGAGGGAGAGAAAACGGTGTTTGAGAGGAGAGTGGGGAGAGATTTCAAATACAAACAAGCCCTTTAACAAGCGCACCATTGCAAAGAATTCATTTTAAAGACAATGCATAAATCTACATCTAAATCTGAAATCTCTCCCCTCAAAATGTCATACTTCCAGGAGCCCATCCAGGGGTTCCCATCCTGAGAAAATAGTGTATTTTACATGATAAATAGTATCATTTTTTACAGAAGCCAGTGTCTCTATACATGCATGTGAATCTAAAATGCACAGGGGCAGGTGGAGGTGTTTTTTTCTTCTAGTGAGGCCAGGTATGTGGATGAAACCCCTATCACTCTGAATCACAAGAATGGCAATGGACACTTTACCATGAACGCCACACAGCTAATTACTTTAGAGCCGAGGTATATTTATGAATGTAATGTCAGGCTATGATTAGGGCTCCATGAACACATTTCCATGATAGAAAAACTGAATCTTACATAGACTAACAATCAATGACATCACATAAACAAAGGTATTTCTAACCTATCGCATGGCGGTCTTTCAGGGAACAGACAACCCATTTCCCAATACAGGCACAACAAGGTTGAGTGAGTTAGCTAAACGCACCACATGCTTTTGATTTGCTATCAAAAGGTGGATTAAGATGGAGAGACAAGCGCTCATTCTGAGAAACTTTGAAGTGCCGGCACAGAAGGCAGCAGCTCAACAGTCACATCGACCTCAAAGGATAAATTCATAAACAACATTCAGGTGTCCATATGACCACTGAAAGATACAGCCCCAAATGTCCAAAAAGGTTCTAGAAGGTTCATATGGCGCCGGCATGTCAGAGATGTGTTTGGGCCCAGAGCCACATAGAGATATAAAAAGGCACGAGTAAGCCTTTCTAGGCCTCGCTTGGACATTATTCCTGTGACTCAATATTTTTGAGATGGTAGTAAGCTGATGAAGTTACTGATTTGATGTTACTATTGAAATTGAATCCAGAATTCCAGGTTAACGCCAAGATTTCTGGCTTGACTATCAAGTTACGAGAGACAGGAAGTCAAGGTGAGAGCCGACATTCCGTCTTTTGTTCTGTGCTTCAAAGACGGTTATCTTGGTCTCATCTCGATTTGGTTGTGTAACTACAGGTTCATAGTCACCTGGTTTGAGTGATGTGTAGATCTGCATGTCACCTGCATAATTATGGTAGGCTATTTATTATTTTGTATAAATTGGCCTAAAGGAAGCATTTAAGTGATTAAATGAGAGGTCCCAAAATAGACCCCTATGGAACCCCACAGGTCATGCTCATCTGCTCGGACACACGGTTTCCAATGGAGACAAAGTGCCTTATGTCATCAAGACATGACTTGAACCACTTTTGGACAGTGCCAAAAAGTCCAAGACACATATCTAATATTTGCAATAGAACTATATGTTCCACAGTGTCAAAAGCAGTACTAAGATACAACAATACCAAAACAGAGACTTTGCCCTGAGTCATTACTTTAGTCATTCATTTCATTTAGCACCTCTTACAACTTCTTCAAAGCTTTGCCTAAAAACAGTAAGTTTAATATAGGCTGATAGTTATTCAGTACAGTAGCATCAAGACTTTTCTTCTTTAGGGAGATATTTGAGAATTGCTAACGACGAACATTTCATGCTTACAACTTTTTAAAGGAAGCTAGTGGCAACATGTGGATGACGTGAGTTTTGAGACAATTTCTTTGGTGTTTTTTTTGCGGATTCAATTGTGTCGTTCCCACCACGTTACTTCTGGAAACTGTGGTGACGATGCATCTTTGTTTGGCGCTGAGGAGTTAATAGTATGGCTGATGCCTTGAATATTGTCAATAAAATGATGCAAGCTCACTACATACGCTGGTAGAAACTAGTTCCTGGAATATTGGAACCATAGGGGTTAGCTAACCTCTCAACGCAAATAAATAGCAAATAACATGAGAAAAAAGAGTTTCTACTGTTCTTAATGATGATCTCAGAGAAAAATGACTGCCTAGCACTTTTAAAGTCCCTTCTGGGCCCTTACAGAAAGAGAGTTTTCTACATGGTACCTTTTGCTTCCTAGTGATGAATGTAACCTTGGCAGGGGCAATAGTGTCAATTAGAAAAATATGAGAATAGAAGAATTTTAGAACTGAGGGTATTCAGGAGATCATCAACTTGATTTGAAGCTGGGTCAGTTTCAGATTTGATGGCTTCCATAAAAAGCGTCCAGGTATTCTCATTAATTTACCTTTTTAAAAAAAACAATTTTTTATACAGTTTTCTAATGTTGATTTATGCTGTAATAGACAGATCAAAGAATACACTGAAATGATCTGATAGTGTAACATCAAACGCAGTGACATTTGAAATGTTAACACCCCTTAGTAACCGGATCTAGAGTGTGTCCTCTATTACGGGTCGGCTCTTTCACGTGTTGAGTCGGATCAAACGTGTCAAGTATGGCACAAAGTTCTATGGTGTTTTGTCACAGACATGGTTTATGTGTACATTAAAATCACCCATAATGACTACACCGTCAAATTCAGAGCAGATAGTTGAAAGCATCTTAGTGGGAGATATGGAGAGTATGTTGGTGGCCTGTATATGACTATATATAGAATACATGGAGACTATTTCATTTCCATTTGGAACATACATATATATTCAAATCATTGATTAAAAGTGAGTGATATAAATCATCATCAATCTTTGTCTTGACATCATTGCTATCGGTTAAAATGGTCAATAAAAGCCATGTTGTGGGCTGTACACACTAACTGCAGTCGGGTTTGGAGGTAAGAGTGCAGCAAAAATGACCCACGCTGGGGTTGAGTAGGGGGTTTGCCCCAGAGATAAAGATCCATTCGGCATTGGACCGTGAGGGAATGAAGGAGTTTGCGTCATATTTTTCGTATTTCTGAGGTCAGACTGGGAATATCACGACAACATTCCTAGGTGAGGGGGGTGCTCAGCCAGGATGCAGCGAAACCTGTTCCTGGATATCAGTCACCTTGAGCCTGGAAAGCTAACATTTGAACCCACAGTGGAAATTAGGTGTTGGTTGGTAGCTGGTGATGTCTTGACACCTGGTAATTGTGTGATCAGATGATGGCTAGCTAGCTCCCTCGCTAAAAACAAAGGAGAGAGTTCAGAGCGAAGTTGGTGGCAGACTGTCATTGTCGCTAAATGCTTGCTCATGTGGGAATGTTGGGTCTCTTTAAAATTAAAACTTGAAGAGTACGGTTTAGAACCTGCTCTATGTGTAAAGTGCCTTGAGATAACTTTGTTGTGATTTGGCGCTATACAAATAAAGATTGATTGAATGATTGATTGACTGTCCTCCCCAGAAAATTATACCTTAAAATGTTAGGATCTGATAACCAATCTTCTTCAAATCAAATAGTTTGCTCTTGTGTGACTTATTTGACTCTATTATTGTCTTATTAACATCTTTGTTTCAATGAGACACATTTGATCTCTGTCTAAATGTGTGATTGAGAAAAATAGCAGTTAATTCAAGGTTGATAAAAAGACATGTTTTCAAACAAAAGTGTCCTCAATATAAAGTACAAATTGCAATTTTACACTTTTTTTGAAATAATATTTTTATAGATTGCAAATCATGCTGGTGATTTTAAAAAAACCACACAAAAATATCTAATTTAAAAGTTACAAAAATTAAAATTAAAATTAAAATCACAGGGTGCAATATAGACAAAGAACGCAGGGTATATAGGAAGTTAAAGAACACGCGAGTGGTGGTGAGCATAATGTCTGTGTGAGTGTGTGTGTGTGTGTATGGGAGTCTCATTGGATTAAAGATCTATTGTACTGAGGTAAAAGCCCCCGGGGGCTTTCATTTGGGGACGATTTAGGGTCTTTTCTTTGCAAATGAAATTATTCCCTTCCATTGGAATGTGAGATTTTCATAAAGACACCGTTTTCTCTCTATCAACTGCGTGCAGCTTCATCTTATTGTTTGCTATGTATAAGCATTGTAATCATAGGTATAGCTATTGCTCTGAGTTTTGGAGCCTCTCCATACAAGCTAGTGTCTTCCAAGTGTCAGCGGGAAATCTCAGTCCTCTTTATCAACACGTAGATTAGAATATATTGAGCGGCTAAACCCACGCTTGCATACAGCCTCTATAGGATAGCTCAAAGAGAGATGCCATTAAAGCACTGGGAGTAACTGAGGGAACATTTCCATCAGTAGTGTGTGGATCCTGTGCTGTATAAGGCTGGTCACAACAGGGCTGCTGTTCCTCTGAACACTCACTGTGAATTTATTGCCTCCAGCCTTACAGTTATATGTCAGTAAATGTCACACATAATGCTGATTGCATATTTTTTACTTGTATTTAATGCTCTTTATGTTTCCTAATGTATCATGTCTGACGTTTGGAATCTAAATGCATATAGTTAACATCCTAGTATATAGGTTTAGATTCTTATTCTGTTAAATCCAAGATAAGCTTTATTATTCAGCTCCCTGTTACCTGCTACATGGCTCTAACTGGGGGCCACTGCTGGTCATTTGGGTGCCTAAGATTTGTGATGGATGGTGTACTCCCCCCCATCGTCTTTAATTTTCATCATCAATGTTGCAAATAAAAAGTAGAACTATAATAATCTATATAACACTATAGAACAGGCAAAAACCCTAATAGTAATCAAATAATAATGCAATGAAATTAATGAACAAATAAAAATAATAATAAAAAAAACCCAAAATTAATATTTTCATTGTCAATATCCTCATTATTGTTAGAATAAATAAATACAAATAAGAAAAACTGAACTGTGCAATTCGTCATACATAAAGGAAGAAAAGTCACAAAACTTTACAAAGTGTGCAAAAATAGTAATATATGTATATAGTATGTGTATAGCTACTGTTTCTCTCTTTATATATGCTTATTTACATCTTCTTTAAAAGGGGATGTTATCCTGCACATTTACATATCTATATTTTTAATCTGGGGCTCTACTGGAATATTTTTAGTATGATTTACAGTTCAACACACTCTTTATTAAACCCATACTAACCCTCAGTTCAGCCTCTGTTTCAAACAAGCCGTTTTATCGTCTGTCTCTTTAAGGCCCTCCGGCGGCTCTAGACGTTACATGAACAAACTATAGTAGTAAGATTTCACCTCATTTACTCACTGTTTACTTGAAATGTTGGCTTCTGAAATAGATGTTTGAGCCTTAATCCGCTCTGAAATATGAGTGGACATCAGAAACAACACATGGAAACACCCTACAGCTGTTTATGGACATGTGCGACTGAGAGCATTCAGACCTATGACTGATCTATAACGAATGAATAAATTATTTCCTAATTATTAATCAAGCAATTTATAAAAGGATGCCCAATTAGAATATAGCACTGTGGGGCCCGTACCCTTTAAAGCCAAATGGTCTGAGGTCAGAAACACTTTGATGCCATTTAGCTAGCAGTCTCTACTAAACACTTTATAATTGCATCTCAACATTGTTTTGCTACACAACAGATGGGGAGAATATGGCTTAGCTAATGTTATATGTATGTAAATGAGAAGATCTAAGGCAATAAATCAGTCGACGAGCGGTGGCAACAGAGTCTGAGACACAACAGGATTGAGTTTGAGACCGGAGGCATCTGGATCCAAGGCTTGATTTGAAGCGCTACAGCTGAGCTATACTTTGTTCAATACATATCCAGTTCTGGGACTGATAAGGACAACTTCTCCTGCTGGTTCACTCTGCTGAGAGAGTGAATGTGAGATGGACAGTTGGTGGAGATAGTAGCATGGGTTATATAGGGTAGTGTTGGGCTTTGGTTGATGGGATTTAAAGAAAAGTGTTGGGTCTGGAGGTGTGTGTGTATTTGTGTGTGCATTTTCATGTGTGTTTTCACTGGTTGGCGCTCGGCTTGGCTTTTGGGAGTGAGTATTGGCTTCTTCTTTTTGACAGGCCCTGTCCGTTGACTAGGGATCCTTTTCTCATTAAGCCCCCTCTCCCTAATCCTCCCTCCCGTTTGAAACCCAGTCCACACCTCTCCTCCATCCAGGAAATAAAAAAAAAAAAGCTGTTTGTCAGAAGATGCTCTCGTTCTCTTTGCCTTAACTCTCTTGCTCTCCCTCCTTCTCTTCCTCCACCTTACCCTCTCCCTCTCTCGCTTTTCTCTTTATCAATGAATATACCACTCTTGACACTAAAGACTTAACATCAAATGAGCTTGGAAATCCATTTTCACACTTTTGGCTGCCCATTCCACAGCTTTGTTTTTTTTCTCCCCCCTATTTCAGAAGAGGCGAAGAGACTCATCCTTGCCTTTGTTCATCTGCCCTCTGGCCCTTGGTGCCCGGGCGGCTGGTACCACCGGGAGATGGCTAGAGGAGATCAAACGGGCAGTGGCGAGGAGCGTAGGTACCTGGCCCCTGAAGATGCCCCCTGGCACTCGCAATTAAATCAGCCGGCTCGCAAAAAATATCCTGGTACCGTCAATCAAAATAATTTAACCGGGCACGGTGGCTTTCTTAAAGGCACACCGCTGCTTTTCTGACGGGGCCTGTCCACTTAATTTCAAAGCTCTTTATTCAAATCAGGGCCGAGGAGGAAGCGCCGGCAAGCACCGCAACCAGGATTCTTATCCTCTAGCCTGCAGTTGTCTTCAAAAATAATGTGAAGGAGGGGGGACGGAACGGAAAGGGGAAGGGAAGGAGATAGAGGAGAGAGAGAGAGAGAGAGAGAGAGAGAGAGAAAAGAGGCGCCCGGTGAGGCAGCGTGTCATTTGAATAATACGCTGGACACTTTCAATCTCCCGGAACATAAGAGGGAAGGTTTTAATGCGCGGGGTGTGAGGAAGCACACACACAGTGCCCCTGGTCGACTCGGTAGAGAGCAGTTAAAAAGATGTGCGTCGAAGTCAGATGGAGGTTAAACTCAAAAAGTTGCGGTGACCAAAGAAGCGAGCTGAATTTCAAAAACCGACGCCGCTGCTCCTCTGTGCGGATGTGATCTGTGTGAGCGTGTGTGTGTTTTAATGTGCGTCCTTTCAGCTCAGGCTTGTTTTATTCATCTGAAATCACGTGTTATCCACTGCACACAAACAAAACTAACAACAACAAACATCATAGCTGCTTTTTTTTATCACCCTAAATAATAATTCTATATCACTTATAATGCATTGGGAAATGAACTGGACTCCCTTTCCTTTCCTGTGACGTGTTCGCAGCCTTTAATCAAGCATTGATTGGTGAGAGATGGCTGACAATCATCTCGCGAAAGTAGCGCACCTTAGAAATCAAACGTGGCCTCTCTCCATTCACATTACCTGCAATAAGTGACAGCATCTCGCCATACCGCCGGCTCTCCTGCAGCCCTCTTTGTTCTATGGAAGGACTCTGGCCATTGTTCTATTATACTGTGTCCTCATGGCATAAATCACAAGACGTCACCCGCCTGTATGCTTTCTCTGAGAATCTTACAAACAGCAGGGTGCATCTTTTGTGTTGGCCTGACAGACAGAAAGGTATTGTTACCTCATTTAGACAAAGGTGGGTTTTCATGTTTTCTGTGTATTGTATGTTTTTTTTTAAATTTCTCTTACTCTGGCTGATAGAGAACATGGAAGCTCATTGAGATTGTTGAGTTTGGGTGCTCTGGAGAGTGAGGTAGGGGGCGGGAGAAGAAAACGCAGAGCCCGTATGTTATTCTGAAACGCTCGCCAAGTCAACATAAGCGTGCCTTGTCATCACTTTGCTTTTTGCACGTAAACTCCCCTTGAACGCCTTGTTTTAAAATGCGCTCCCAAGTCTGCAAGACAAGTTTTCCAGTGACCTCTCCTCGTGTCCTCACAGCCAGCGGAGGAGAGAAGGGAGTGGCGGTAATTGATGGGAACATTCCTGGCTTGTGGGCAAATACCCCCGGGGGGAAAAAAAAACTTGAAATAATGACCAAAATATTTTTTGACATGTTAATTAAATGTCAAACCACAATGGTGAACGCACCGCAGATGGTATACTTTCAAAACAAGGTAGAGTAATCAGATTCTTTGAGTCGGCCCCTTTTTCTTACTGTGAGTGCCTTCTCTCTCTATCTCTCTCTCTCTCTCTCTTTTTTTCTGAGGAAATAACAGTGCAGCTAAGCCTGCGTTTTTTCTTCTCCCTGCAAGTAACTATCAAAAAAGAGAGATTCATCACTGACACGGAAAACAATGAAATCTGCAGTTCGGAGACTATTTTTATCTAAATATACACTTAAATACATTTAACTGACCAGGAGGGGAGTATGCAGCGGCTTCCAATAAACCAAGATAAAGCACTGCAATGGTACTTTGATTTGAGCGTCTTGGAACTGAAAACAAAATGGACTCTTCTATAAATCATGATAACGCTGTGACTGCAGGGAGAAAAAAGAAGAAGAGGGGGGCGGTTATCCGAATGCAATAAGAGATAAAAAGTAGGGCGTTTAAAAAGTGAACTCCATTGTCATGGTATGGAGAAAAAAAAAGGGGGGAGAACTCTTGAGGTGAGAGTGGTTTGCATACATTGGCAAGAGATCGGTATGTCATTGGGAAGGTTGCCAACGGCTCGTCAAATCTGAGTTATGAGTTTCAGAGAGGTGGAACTCGTGAAACCGGGCTGGGCCCTAAGCGAGTGCCCTGGGGCACCCCCTTGGCACAAACATCAGAGTCACCGGACAAGGCAATGAGGCAAGAAAACCTGTCTGTGGTCAAATAAAAGCCATCAATGTCAACCTGGCTCTGCTGTTCCAGCTGGGTGTAATTGACTGCGTGGCCCGTAATTATAGACGTGGAGGCGTTTTTTTTTTTTTTTCAAGAGGTGGACAGCTTTGGAAATCCTGCACGATTGACTGTACAAGGAAATGATGTGCAAGTGGACATAAACTGTGCTTTGTAACAGCAGCTTTGCGCAATCTTTGACATGCCAAACAGAGCATGATAAAAGCTTCATTAGATCAAGTCGGTGCGTTAAACAGGTGGTTGGAAATGATTGGCAACCACACAATAAACTGGAATTCTTTTTTTTTTTTGTTCTTACTTATGAGTGAACCCACACTGAGGTCGCAAATACAATACCTTTTTAGCCTGAGGGAGTGAAAGCACCAGATGTGTTAGTCTGTATAATATAGGTGAAGATAGTGAAAGACCTGTTGTGTAAGACCTAGAGCGAGAGTCTGAATCATGTCTCCATGAGTGAAATGTTCATTCAGAACTCAATCGACTGAGAAAAGTTTTTGTTTCATCTTATTGGAAACTACAAGTTTATCATATTTATACACATACCCTAACCTAGTGATCCAGCATAGAGTAATGATACTTAACCTCTGCCCTGCTTACTAACAAGTTGAAGTAAGGACAGTGTTGTAGCTTGTGGGAGGAACAAGTGAGGTCACAGGTGCTGGAAATAAAAAAAAAAGCTTACAAACAGCAGACCATCATGCTGCGATTATAAGGTGTTGTTCTCTTTTAAACCTCTGTCCTCGAAGCCGTGGGCAGGGTACCGGAGATGTGATGGTGAGTCCCCATCTCCCTGTTCTACGATTGCTTTCAAAGGCGGGAGGAGGGGGGGAGGGGGGGGGGGTTGCTTAAATCACGTCCGTCTGAGCCGAAGCCCACTGTGCCTTGATGCCTCAGAAAGGGCAGGGTTGCTGAAGCGTGTTACTAATTAACGGAGAGCCAAAACACAAGTGTGCGTCCGTTAGCACAGAAATCAGATCTCTTTGGATTTTTTGTTATTCATTTCTCCTTACGAGGGCTCAATCAAACACATTTGAGGCACCTTGCTGGGCCAGTTACACTCCAATCTATTGCGGCTGTGTGGATCTATAGCACTAATAACATTTGGGGTGTAATCATGCATACACGTATATTTTAGTCTGCCTTCAATCGGCAGGATGGAGTTGTAGCAGCTAATGTATTCACAGTCAGACCAACTGCCGTTCGCAACAAAGAGGGGGAAAAAGCTGGACTTGCTTGAGTAACCATAATAATTGGAAAATGATTCTGATAGCCTGAAACAATCTAATATATTACAGAATTTTATTAAAATAATATCAAATCAAATTAACTGCTATTCCATAATGAATTAGGTAACAAGTTAGGCAGATATTAATCGCTATCCCCTCCCTTAGGCCAGAGCAGACTGGGAGAGAGGATGAGGGGGTGATGAGGGAGGGGTGTAAGGCAGGATGATGGGAAAGAGGGATGGAAGGATGGAAGGAGTAAAGGAGGAGGGAATAGGGGTTATTAACTTGGCTCTTGCGGCTTGTTAGAACTCAGCGAGGAAGGCAGTAAGTAAACTCTTCCAGGAGGTCCAGACTTTTCTTGCGTCTTCCTCTCTCTGTTGTCTGCAGTTTTCTTCGTCATAATTTCATAAGAGGAGGGTGTATCTCGGTAAGAAAGGTACACAGCCGTAGCCCACCTACATCCTTCCCAGGCGCTATTTGATTGGTTGTCCAAAACAAGCCCCCTTAAATGGACCTGTAATTAGGCTGGCGTGCCATGACTTCATCCAGGGCTGCTGTTACTCACTGTGGCTCCCCTTACTGGCATCTCAGTGGATGCCTATGGGGGCCTTGCAGGCCCTTCATCTGGGCGACGTGGTTTTTAATCAAGTCCAGGTCCGAGTCCTTTGAAATCATAATCAGATGCCTGGCTGGCTGAGCCGTGCCAGATATTTAATGTATCAGGCCCGTGCCAGCTCTCCCTTCAGCACGGCAAGTCTCCCCTTAATTCCATCACGCCAATCAATTACTGCGCTCATGGACTCTGGGCCAGTGAAATAACCAGTTGCAGTACTCGGCACAGCAAGCTTAATGCCGTCTGCTCTGATATTATTGCTCGACGCAGTGTTTTCACAGACCCGACCACTGACTTTATGAAGAAATTACCAAAAGACTTTAGAGGGAGAGGGTTGGTGAACTCTTTGCCCCTCTTGCATTGCTGTGTCTGCGGGGATTAAAAGGAAGGAAGATAACCAAAAGGACGGCGTTGCTGATGACGTTCTCAGGAGTGGCACAAGGCTGACGAACCCTTATCCTGAGCTACTGTAGCACTAATAGATGAGGCTTAACCTAGTCCAGAGGATCCGAGGGTTTTGTCAATTTAGGATCACTTTACCAGGATTTCAGCGGTGTGGCAGCATGGATTATCATTCGCGGCCCGCGGCACGACGGGGGTATCTGCCCCCGAACCCGCGATAATGGGGGTCTGCTCTCCCAAAGGAGATAAGACGAGCTACTTATCGAAGACATTGCAGGTGTTCGCAAAGTCAATTGCGGGTGAAAGGCGAACAACTAGTGGGGATTTCTGCGTCGTGTGAGACGCTCTCCCGTTGAGCCGTCTTCCCAAAGAGGCTTCAGATACAGGAAAAGGAGTGAGGGGGGGGGGGGGGGGGGGGGGTAGAGTCCTATGCTGACAAGATTAAAAACGAGCCCCCCAATGAAGACTTGCAGTATCGCACGTCACAGAGGAGCAGAATTTTCGGCATGTCGTCAAACTTCCCAAAGAGGAAGGAAAGCCCGGCAAGTTTCCCCCTGAGTGGCGGGGAGGAGGTGTGGATGAGGAAGCGTTTGTTTAACCTGATATGTCCACGACCAAATCCCTCCTTTAACCACACTTCAATAAGAAAGATCCGAGGAGCTGTGAAAGACGCATCACCCCCTGACACCCAGACAACCAGACAACCAGCCAAGCCTTCCGCTCCCCGGCCCCGAGGAAAGATGCCAAAAGAAATACAAAAACAACCCACTTTTTTATTTTTAATTACTAATTATTTCAGGGAGGCTTTAATGGCTTTATTTTAGCTGTCACAGTCATCAGAGGGAGAGAGAGAGGGGAGACAGAGCGATGGAAAGAGAGGAAGAGAGGGAGGCAGGATTAGGTTTCTCCTGGGGAAAGCAGGGAGGAGGGAGGACAGCTCGTTCCTGATCCAGGGGGTTTTCAGGCCAGGGGGGCGACAGCTGCACTGTCTTTAGCCTGGATTTGAATTTGAATTCTATCTAACGATGCAGCGCCGGCGAGGACTTGGCATGGCAGTCTGCTAATCTCCCAGACACAAATGCCTGGGCTTTTCTTGTGTGCCCTCGCCGAGATTTGAGTAATTAAAGTTAAATTGAAGGGAATAAAAAATATCCTTCTTGTACCCGGGCTGTCTTGCTAATGCCAAGTGTGAATAGTCAGGTTTGTCCTCAGAACTATAATCCCCAACGCTATTTCTCTTCTCTCTTTCTCCCTCTCTCTCTCTCTCTCTTTTGCTCCTCTCTCTCTCTAAAAAGCTGAGGTGCCGCCAAGTTTTCGCAAGCTCTAAAGACAGTGATAAGGCGAGGGCGAGGGCCACAGCCTTTCATCTCGCAGGCATCTTTAAGAGAAAAAAAAAAGGGGAAGAAAAGAAGTGGTGGGAAGGAGGGAGGGAGGGAGGGGAGGGACGTCTGCAAGGAAAAGTGGAAATAGCCAACTGTTAGAGAGCGTCCATCATGTAGGAGGAATTGGCTTGAGGAGTCCGGACTTGTCGGAGTTAAGAGAGTTAAGCAGCGAGACAGGGCCTTCATGGCAGGTTGGTTAACCCTTCACGCTCCCCTTGCTGCGGTTCAAAGTAGGGTGCACGGACTTCAAAAGAGCCATTAAAAGAGAGTTCCAGAGGTCCCTGAGGGTGGGAACGAGGGTCCCAAGTGGAATTTAGCAGCACTTTAATTTTTTACTGTATTTAAATTCTTTAGAAATAATCCTCAATAGAGAATTCAATGCAGACAATTCTACAATTAAACACGATTAGTCAGCAACAATGAAATCTTCCCAAATGGGAGTAAATCTTATTAAATGGGTTCTTCTTCTGATAGAAGGAACTGAAACTCGTGACAGTGAGTATGTTAACATGTGCACTGGTATGCAGGTTCTCATCATATATATATTATGTATACAGATGTTTTTAAACCTTTTATATATCATTCTAACACTCTGTCATTTCTCTGTCCTTCCTCACCAGTTGATGAACTTCGGTGTCTGGCAGCTGGGTCGCTTCTATAATTGGTTTCTCTATCTGATCACCAGTAATTGAAGACAAGATCGACAAAACAATTTACTCTCTGCATTACCGACGTCTGATTCTTCCTCTCATTTTGGCATGTGGGTCATCATTATGTCATTACTATTATTACATGAATCACGCCTTACGATGCATCAGGACACATTAAACATTCCAAATCTGGATATAGGTGTTTACATACAGTTTTTTTTTTTTTATCAGGCTGGAATGACGGCTCTCAAGAGAAAAAAAAAAAGAGATGTCACTGCACGGTTACACAAGTCATGTTCATTTTCTTGCAGAGAAGCTGATGCTCAGCGTCAAGCAAGCCAACTCCTGTCAGGAGGCGGCTCCAGCTACCATATTGGGATTTCTCCAAACCACAATCAGGGCTTATAAAGGTTACTGAAGCTATGATATGATGTTTATACGCACAAACACATTACTGCTATACTCAAAAAACAAAAAAGCACCCTTTTGGAGTGGTATGGTGGGGAATGAACACTTAGCTTAAATCAGAAATGGGCTTGTTGATCAGGAGCTTTCAACTGCATCTCACAGCCTTCATCAGTGAATGGAAAATTAAGTAATATTCACACCATATGATGCAGTAGAAAACACCTGAAAAAGCCAGTAAGTGGATCTATAGCTATATTTTACAAAGATAAACATACTCAGCTGTTTTAAATAAAAATGGTTAAAAGTTGAATGGATTTCTGCACAAACTGAACAAAAAGCAGAGAATGTATCAGTAAAAGATCATGTTGAGAAGGTTTATATGGATGAAAGGTGAAAATATAAGTATGTGAGGAATAAATACACCACATACAGACTGGGAATGTACATGCATGGACATTTAAATGCATCAACACCTGTAGCCCTCTCCTTGTTTCAGCTTTATTTCCTCCTCCTCTCTCTCTCCCTCCCTTCTCTCTCTTTTTCTCTCTCTCTCTCTCTCTCTCTCTCTCTCTCTCTCTCTCTCTCTCTCTCTCTCTCTCTGTGTTATAGAGTGTGAACCTCTCTCATCCGGAGGCTGCAGTAGGTTTGGTGATGGATCAGTCATTACAGCAGGGACTGGCGACGCAAACTGAGTCAACAGAGGAAGAATTAAGTTCTCTGCGGCCATCTGTGTGATGATGATGAGGAGGAGCTGCCACCAAATTAACCTGGGACTGTATGGACAACTGCTGCAGTCAGTGTGTGTATGAATGTGTGTGTGTGTGTGTGCAATATTTGCAGCAAAGTGTTTACAGATCTGTGTGTGTGTTTGTGTGTGATATGCAGCTCCTGCGTCAGTGTGTGTGTGCGTGTGTGTGCAGGTCAAGTGACATTGTTTTCTTGGTCCTTTGTTTCCTCTGCTGACTCACAGGCCTGAAGATAATACCTCTAGAATGCCTCTCTCTCTCTTTCTCCTCTTCTCTATTTTTTCCTGGTAATTGGAGAAATGGGAATAAAACTGAAGACTGTAAACCAATTCTTCCGTTTGCCATCCTGCCATCTACTCGTTCACCATCTCCTCCTCTCTTCCACTTCATCACCTTTGGCACGTTCTTACCATATCTGCATAGGGGTTTTGTATTTGCCTGATTAACTGATTGTAGGAAAATGATCTCTAGATATAAACTACCAGTCAAAAGTTTGGACACACTCAAGTGAAAGTGTGTGTTGTGGAGCGCTTTGGTAGTCGAGTGTCCCATAATCGTAGCGTCCCTGATTCAACTCTGGCAAGGGACCTTAGCTGCAGGTCATTCCTCCCTCTCTCTCCTTGTTTCCAAAACGTGGAAGCAACACCTTAAACTCACTGTGTGTTCTCTGATCAGTTCCTGATTTTAAATCACAATTTTGGCACTTTTAGACTTCCTTACTAACTCAACTGCTTGTGTTTACACAGCATTTAACAGGTTTGGCTTCTCAATTTTGACCCAGAAGGGTTCAAATAAACAGGCGTTAATTCAAAAATGAGTTATAGTTTCATTTAAATTATATTTATTGATCATAAATACCCCAAAAATGTGTGTAAAACCTGAAGTTGAAATGAAGTTGGCTAAAAAGGTCTAACACATAGTTGGATGATAATTTATACCTGCTTTATAGAAAAGAATCCAGGGGAGTGCTAGGCAGAGCAGGGTCCAGGTCTGAGGAGCACGGTGCAGGTCTGGGGAGCAGGGCTACAGGATGAGAGTCTTGGAGGTTTCTGGAGCTGACATCACGCCTATGTCTGGGATGCCTTTAAAAAGAATAAATACAGACCCATTATTAGTCTTATGCCATTGTTACTGGATAACTGAGAAGACTGTGGCGTGGTGGCTACAGTAATGTGCAATGTTAAACATTCAAATACAGTTGGATTGTAACAGCTGAGTGGAGAAAATATGTGCTGATTTTATTTTTGTTTTGGAAATCACTAAACCTTGATTTTTTCAGCTGAATTAAACAAACATCATATTATATTATACTGGATAACATGCTGCTCTAAATCAAGATTTTCCAAATCTTGGATCAATAAAATAAATCTGTTTGTGTATCAATGTGTGTGTGATAAAACACAACAGAGTAAAAACTAGCAGGAGTTAGCTGTTCAGGTTGATTTTACACAACTACAGTGACAAGAGTTGAAGCTAATGATAACATAGCATGTTGGCCCGTGTATCACTCCAAATAATCTTATTGTGATAGCAAACCAGTGTTTATATGTCTTCATGACTGTAAACACTTTGAAAGCAGTTAGCAAACACCAGATACACAGCGAGCAACTATACAGCAGCTACTGTATGTTGTAGATAACGTTAGCACGCTGCTAATGTGCAAAGCGTCAAACAGCTGTAGTAACAACTATGCTACTTTACAGCTAGCATCACAGCAACAACACATCCTGACTAACTAGACAGTGAGCTGAATGTCAGCAGGTAACGTTACAGTTTATGTGAAGCAGCGCTGATGTTACTCACCTGTCCAGCAGAGCAGTGTCCACCTTCATTTTCCAGTCCTCCGCCGTTATAAAACCACACCGATGTGTCCGTGGGTCCTTGTCTGGTAAAAAAAAAAAAGTCCTTCTTTTATATGTTTGGTTCTTCTAACTGTGTTTGTATCAGACGTTTCTCGCTCCAACTGCGTACACTACGTAACCCCCCATCCATTGGTTTGTGGACTGCATCTTGGAAGAGAAAAGTTTGAGAACAGGGCAGCGCCATCTTGAAAATTTCCGGTGCATGCCGGGTAAAAAAAAAACACGGATTCTACTTATATGGGCTGTCACTGCCCGATTTCCGGAGCTGCCCGATTTGCTGTACGGACCGTCTGCGCATGCGCGAACGAGCCGCCATCTTGTATGGTAACTCCACTTGGACAAACTTCATTTCGTCTCTCTCACGCCGACAAAACGGCAGATATTAACATGAATGAAAATAAAACCTCTGTTGCAGGCCTAAAACTGTATGACAGCTTCACTAAAAAGAGCATAAAATATTTTGGTGCCTTAAATCAGCGTTCAGACAGCTTGTCTGTTGATCCTGTGTGAAGAGCACGGCAGGTGAACAGGTGTCACTGCAGCTTCAACTTTCTCTCTGCCTCAGGTGGAGACAGACAGCAGGCGGGGTGATTTTTAATCTTTAATGCAATAGTTTTTTAACTTTATTTTAAGAATATTTATGAAACGTCTTTTAAACTTAATCAAACAACACATTTATCTTAACATTTATATGACAATGTATTTTTATTTTTTCACCTGGTTACAAAAGCTTTGTTGCCATCCAGCTGCCTGCTGTAAATGAGATGGATGAATGTTGAGAATCAACCAAAAAATGTTTAGTTTCAGGCCCCCAGGTAACACTACTATTCAAATTACATGAAGTCATTTGATCCATTGTTAGGATAAACATATTGATTTGTGTTTAAGGTGACCAGAACACAGTAAACTGGCTTAAGAGTAAAAGCTTGAAACAGTCAAACAGTTACATAGTTAACTAGCCAGCAGTCTTATTCAGCAAACTCACTAATGCTAAATAAAATGTGACTACAAGTCACTACTGCCAAGTTTCTACCAGTTTCTCAATTTTTAAATTAGGGCGTTTTCAGACCTGTGACTCGGGTTATTTTTCCTCCTAACTGTGATTCATTTGGGCAGGTCAGAACACAGTAATCCTACTTGGCTGCAGACCAAAACAACTGTACTGAGACCTTTTAGAGAATGTGGTCAGGGTCCATTCCCCAACTGGAGTCTGGAGTACCATGTTTAAGGTGGGAAGGTGTTCCCACATTCACCCCACCCTACCTTCTCGTTCCCATCCCAGACACATCTAACCAATGAGAGGACAGAATGTTATCATGTGGTTTATAGTGATGCATCTTGATTTGTTTGGATTTTCGTCTATGTTAAAAGAAATTGAACCAAAGGGAAAACACATAAAGTTTACCAGCTTATCCACTGCTTCAGACCAGAGCATAAGGTTGTCAGTTGAGGGGCATACAGCTCATTTTTTGCCTCAGGGCCCCCTAGAGGGTTAATAAGGCCTTGCTTGGGTATCATGTTTCAGTTTTTAGGTATAGATTTAGTGCGGTTTCAACCAGACTATTTGTTGGAAGCCCTCATCATATTTGTCCTGGTAGTCTCCCCTGTCATAAATCACCTGAGGGCTCACTTCCTCCCTCCCCCCCCCCCCTCCTCCTCATTCTTTCCCTCCACTCCTCACTTTCTCCTCTTTCATCAGCGCTGTCATTCCTCTTCCTCCTGCCTGCTGCTCCCGCCTCTTCTGTCTCCCCTTCCCCTTCAAAAACCTTGATCTTCCTACCCATCGCCTCAGCCCGCCTTACTCCCCGCCTACCGCAACACACACACACACACACACACACACACACATAAGCGGACCTGCCTGGACACACACCTGACGAGCCTGCAGACACAAATAAATGTCTAGACGTGGTGACCTGTTGGCTTTCCCCCCCTCCTTTATCTTCACTTCTTTTAAAGGTTGCTCGGAGTCAAAGACAACTTTTCGGAGATATAGTTCGAGCAATTTTTCGAGCTCCGCTGCATATTTTTTCCTTCTTTAACCTTAACACGTCAGCCGTAAAGCAGTTGACAACCAGGCGATAAAAAAGCTCCGAGCATCCATGTCAAACTTTACAGCAGATAAACACACACTCGGGCGCCTACGTCATCTGTCGCTTTATGTCCACGGCCGCGTCTATATTGAAATAGCTTTCCCTAACGGTCTGTAAAATCACACACAGAATCAATGGGTGCTTATTCGCCATGTGCACCCTGGATTACAGTTTGATATAACAGCCGAGCCTGCAGTTGCGCTGTATTGATAGGCCCATACATCAAACCTCCTCCAGACAATCGCAGATGGCTAATTGGGACTTTTTTTACAGCCTCTCAGTTTATGCAGGGATTTTGATATAAATTAACCACACAAGGCACCGTCCCCTTTCACGAAGCTTTACTTGGATGGGGCCTCATCTGATGAATACCTCCTTTTTTATTGGCGCAAAGACCTCCAAGGCTTCGGTGAGATGGAATATTGTTTTTAATACGTACCTGTCTGTGGTAATTAATTACGGCTTGCTGTATCGCCTCCAGTCAAACTCAGAAGAAAAATCTCTGCCTTCATCTCTCGGCCCTGCTTTTCTCTCTCTCTCTATCTCTCTTTCTCTCTTTACTTCTTCCCCTCCTACTTCTTCTCCTGTTTTCCCTCCCTTCATACAGAGTTGGGAGACAGTTTTAATTACAACAGTGGAAGAGAGGCCCTCACACATAGACGGTATACAGACTAGTTCTACAGCTCAGACCAGGGTTCTACAGTTTGAAGGGTTAACAGTAAGTTTCTTAGTTAACTGACTGAACAGTATAACATGCAGATTTAAACTGTGCGTCTTATGAAAACCCTGTATCTACTAAATGACGACTTTTCTGACAGTGATCATAATTATCAACATCAAGAGAAAGGGTCAATCCAAAATTTCTCGCATCACTTAGGGCCCATTTCTGATCAAGGGCCCCCTGGGCACTTACCCAGAATGCCCTGTACAGTAGATCAGGTCATGAACAGCTGGAAGTGTGGACATTTTTTAAAATCAAAACTTACCTGCTCATCCTGGCTTATGACTAAGATTGGAATTGTTTTATAGTCTTTTTATTTTATTTGTTTTGATGTTTTTAAGTTTTAACCTTTTTTTTCATTTTCTACTTTATTTTACACTATTGTAGTATTTTCTTTCTATAGGTTTTATCTTCTTATTGATTGTATTTGTCTGGTTCCTTTGTCAGTTAATCTCTTTTTTACCTAGTTTTTTTTTACTATTACCTTTAATAAACCCTTTATCTTATTCTTTCTTATTTTACTTATTTATTTCATTATTTTCATCCATTGAAACATCCACGATGTCCACCTATGTCCTCTCAGGCTTTCTTCCTGTACTCATTGTGATCACATGTCTTAAGTGGCTCAGTGTCTACATGCTGCGATGATGAATCAGCTTCACCTCACAGTCTATATGTGTGCTTTCAGTGATGACCCTTTTACCCACAATGACGATGTTTCCACTCATGTCAATGGTTCTACCTGCAGCGTGCTGACGTTTCTTCCCATTATGATGCTTCTCTAACTGCACTTACATTGCCACTGCACACACTCCAGCTGACGTCTCTAACTATCATCACTAAGTGTTTTCTAATGCAGAGCCGGTAGAAAAGAGGGATATAGTTAATGAAGTCATTCATTCAATCATTTTACATACCACGTATCCTCTAGAGGGTTTTGAGGGGCTGGAGCCAATCCCAGCTGTCAATGGGCAGGAGGCAGAGGAACACTCTGGACAGGTCAACAGTCCATCACAGGGTTGACATAGAGTAGATAGATCTATTTAAATTTATAAATTAACCTAAGTTTTGGTTGGTAGTCCCACTTTTTACTTTCCTTTGAATTCCTCATTCATGTTGCTGTGAGGCCACAGTGCTAACCACTGCACCACCGCCTGGAATGAAGTCAGGCAAAAGAAAAAAGAAAAAAAATCTTGTAAAGTGCCAACAGCGACATGCATTGTTTTGGTATTGGATCATCATCAGGCTTCAAATTCACAATTAAAAATAACTTTATACTAGAGTGCAACAACCAATCAAAAGGGGAGCCAACTCTCAAAGACATGGGACAATTACAGGATCAATAATTGATAAAAAAAAACAAAAAAAACCCAACAAAAACATGGATGGATGGATGAAAATGGATGGATGGATGGATGGATGGATGGATGGATGGATGGATGGATGGATGAAAATGGATGGATGGATGGATGGATTGATGGATGGATGGATGGATGGATGAAAATGGATGGATGGATGGATGGATGGATGGATGGATTGATGGATGGATGGATGGATGGATGAAAATGGATGGATGGATGGATGGATGGATGGATGGATGGATGGATGGATGGATATGTCAATATAAGATACAATTAAAAATTGAAGACAAAAAAAAGACAAAAGATGAGATAACCTATGCAAAACAAGCTATTTTAATCAAAAGACAAGTTCAAATGTGTGATAGTTGAGGCACATCAGACAATAAATAGTCTATTATCCAAACTGCATATCTTTGTATATTTGTTTTTAGATTCAAAAGTCTCTGATGAAGAAAAGGACAATAGTTATAAATTGTGAATTAGGAAATATGCAATAAATAGTCTATTATACAAAATATTAGGTCTGTTTTTCAATTGAAACTTTCAAAAAAAATACTCAAATGTTATACATGAACCTTTTTTGATTGGTTATTGCAGCCTGTGGGCCTGACAGTGTGCAGGAATTCCACTTTTTCTTTTGCATAGCTACAGTGACACAATTTCGGTGATCGTGTTTCAGCTCATCATATTTCAAAATGTTCACATCGTGTGTTGCCGGTTATTCTCCGTATTGAGGACATTTCTACCTGCACTCATCATGCTGTGACATGCAATGAAAACACTTTAACCCTGATCATGACATCGTGGCCTAAATCAAACCTTTTCCATACACACTGCCAGTCTTCTGCATGTTCTGTTATATACTGTACATTTCTTCTTGGCACACATTCTGACAACAATGTGTGTGTGTGTGTGTGTGTGTGTGTGTGTGTGTGTGTGTGTGTGTGTGTGTGTGTGTGTGTGTGTGTGTGTGTGCGTGTGCGTGTTGTGAGCACTTACGCCTAACATTACCATGTGTTCTTCATGATCAGACAGTGATATCCTGATATGGATCACAGTTTAACACCAGGTGTGAATGGGGCCTCAGCCCCCGCATGGCCCGGTCCACTTATCCTCCACATCAATAGCATCCCTCCAGCCAAAATCACCCCTTTACTGAAATCACCTCTTGCCTATTGCGCTTTCACATCCCAGCTGCCATCAAACACACGAACTCGCACACACACGCACACACACATGATAGCCCTATGCTGGGCTGCTCTGTTTAGACTCTGTGGTTGTTTTCCAGGTAGTTACACTGCTCCGTGTTGAAATAACCCCCCCATACACACACACCTCCTCCTGGATAAAACACACCAGCATCCTCTGATCCTGTCTGGGCTGGAGTGAACAGTCTGGGAACATAGAGGTGTGGATTTAGAGCAGATGCTTTTACTTACTGAAAATCTATAGTGATGCTCTGATTGCAGACTCACTTGTGTTTTAAACCAGAGAAACTTCTGTCTTTTATATAAAGATATCCTTTAATAATCTTCATGGTGAAATGTATCTTTTCTCCAGTTTAGAGGCTAGTGCCCCAGTAAAGAGTCTACCTAATAAATGCATGCATGCATACTAATCTATGTGCTAGGACTTTTTAATAAATGACATATAAATATAACCAAACCTGACCTATAAGAAGGTTTTAACTACTGTATATACTGTTAGTTTTATGATTCTAATGAGATGTATATACTAAAGGAGGGAGCTTTCCTTCCAGTGTCGGGCAAATTGAAAATGATAATTAATTGTAATTAATTAAGTTTATGCTCATGGCTTCAGAGACCGAGGCGCCAATTTATGGATTGTGTATACAGGGCTAAATACTTTATGAGTTTTTGCTCACTAAGTCTCAAATTACCAGCACTGAAGCACACTTCTATGTATTGCACTCTCACTTTATTTTATCATATATCAATTTATGGGTGGGTTTTATTTTACATCTGATGCTAAATTAATTAATTTTTTAACATCTTTTATGTTCTTTTGTGTCATTTTAATATGAAGCACTTGGTGTATAAGGTAAGGTAAGGTCTCTTATTGATCACCCTAGGGAGAAATTGAAAGCCTCACTGACTGCATACAGTTCTCCATAAGTCCTGACCAAGGCTGCATTAGTGGCCCCAGGGGCCCCTGGGCACTGAAGCTCATGTCCCCAAAAACAACTTTTATTTTATTCTGATTGGATAACACTGCTATCTGGTAACCTCGTAACCTTTTAAACCATATAACTCATATTTTAACTCACATTTAAGTCACATATTTTGTTTTGGACAGAGACCACATTGATATCAACCCTATATTAATCTCCATAAGAAGCATTACTGCATGGCACTTTTTGAGTATTTTATTGTTATTTATTACATATATATATACATATATTTGTTGTTTCAGTACATTAACTTTTATTTGCTGTCAACCAAACAATTTACTGTGAAGGATCAATAAAGTATCTATCTATCTATCTATCTATCTATCTATCTATCTATCTATCTATCTATCTATCTATCTATCTATCTATCTATCTATCTATCTATCTATCTATCTATCTATCTATCTATCTATCTATCTATGGCCTTTGTCTTCACTCATAACACAGTATCTTATACAGTTCCCTGTATAATCTGTAGGTAAAACACACACATACTAACGCGCTCACACACACACACACACACACACACACACACACACACACACACACACACACACACACACACACACACACACACACACACACACACACACACTTTCGTTCCTGCCCAAGTATATTTAAAAAAAAACTGTAATTGATATTTCTGCCTCTCAAAGTTGCACATCACTGTTGACCTCTACCTTTAAAATGTCTAATATATTAGAAGCAGTACAAAGTTCAAACTGGTTCACCTTCAGGTACAGAGGAGTCAAACGGTACCAATCAAATGAAAACTTGCTGAAAGTCCTCTCATGATTTCCCCTCTTCTTTCATCTTCTCTTCTCTTCTCCCACACTGTCATTCACCAAAATTCTGATTCCACCCCATCTGATCAATGATTTCTACCCAGGTTCATCTAACCATTCCCTGAATGATCTTTAAATATCACAGTGATCCTATTCAATCTCCCTCCTGCCGCCCTTTTAATCCATCACCAGCATCTAGATTTTCTATCTCTGATCTTCATGTGGCTTCACTTAATGAAGACGCTTGTCGTCGTCGGTGTCTAATCACTGAAGTCTTTCTCTGTCGCATCAATAAATACTGTTACACTTCC